>NW_024882515.1:132500-271169 GCF_019059575.1 Amphibalanus amphitrite | reverse complement strand
TAAACATAAAAAAGCATAAAAAACATAAATAAACATAAATGACATAAAAGCTGTAGAATTGAAGGGCTACAAACTGCTATCTCGGATTTTTAAAATTCTTGGATTTTGATCCAAAATCAAAAAATAGATTTTTTTGGATTTAATAGTCGAAAAAATCCAAAACGTTTTTTTGAATTTCGCAAAACCGGAATATGTGGTAGTCCTTACCGCTTCTATCCATACCAAATTGAGATTGATACCTCTTTTTTTGGCGAAGTTATAGCGAAAAAAACTGTTCAAAATTGATGATGTCAAATTTTCAAACTCAATTTTTAGCAATTCTAGACCCCGTAGCGCAAAACAAAGACCACCATTAGACTCCCCCGGACGAGCTGCATCGAATCAATACCCATTTTATGCAAAACTATCAACTTAAATTTGACCTTTTTGGCCTGACCTTGACCTGACCTTCACCAGAAAGTGACCTAAGCCGTACCTGATAGTCTATAACCAACACCATGAGTTGGAAATGAAAAATTGGCCAAAAACATGCATCACAAACCTTAGTAAAGTTGGGTTCATGTGACCTGACTGTGACCCTTGATGACCTGACTGTATGTCAGTGACCTCTATAGTAACATATCTACTAGGCAACTGACGCCCTATCGCTGATTTCGACCAAAATGCGTTTCTTGGTGTTATAGCGCATTCCCTAGAAGACCCGTGAACGGTGTAAAATTTCATCTTTGACCTGACCTGGGACGTCATCGGTGACCCCGAGGTCAATGAAATTTGATTTCCGTAGACAAATTTGAGGCCTTTCGAACGCCGTTGAGTTTGCGGATCCGTCCAGTAGTTTCGGAGATACGAGGGGGGATAGTTCCCCCCCCCCCAACAGGTCGCGTTATTAAACAGACCCCACCAGGGCGGGGTTAAAGCTGGAATGTCCCAGTGACGTCACTAGGATGCAGTAGGTAGTAGCTGCCATTCCGGCTACGCCCGCTTTAACATCCAAAAGGGTAGGGGTGATGGCTCATGCAAATCTGCTGGCACCGGGACCCTAACAGGACGGCACTAGCAGGACGCGGGCCCCTGATCCTGACCGGCTGGCCCTACGAATTGATGGTGGTCCCCCTCTGGTTTTGATCCCCGGCAGCTCGGATCCTTACAGTCCGTGCCCCGGGTATCACAGACCGCCGAGCCCCGAAAGGCCCGGTACCCAGAAGCGCTTGGCACTGGCTCTCGCCTATCGGCACCTGGCACAGGGCTCCCGACAACGCCGGCAGCACAGGCCTTCGAGACGGGCCCCAGCAGCACAGGTCGATTCCTTTACATACCTTTACATTTGACGATTTAACTGTTAACCATTATGCATATAGGAGGCGACAATGGTTATGGAGGTATAGTCACGATGAATGACTTTTACCGAACTGATACTGTATAGTTATCCAGATCTGTCAAGGCAAATGCAAACAGGTTGTAATAACATATGTAGACCATCTGGCTGCCCGGGTCCCTGGAAGAAACGAGCCACTGCAGGCCTAGTTCCCCGCCAACATGGCCTTTGAAGGTCAAAGCCCCTCCCCGAAGACGGGTGGGTCTCTGGTACTTGGGCATCAACGGCACGGGTCCCTGATTGGCCGGCTCCCCGAAAGGACCCAGTTCGGGTAACCAGAAGGGTGGGCCCCATGTAGCTAGGACCCCTTCAGCCCAGGCCTCTAGCAGCACATGGCCAGAAGCCAGGCGCCCGGTCATCCGGGACCCCTAACCTCGCCTGCAGGTCCTCTGAGCACTACTAACTCCTAGAAATACAGGGTCCTTGGTATATCAAGGACCCCCTTCACGTGGTCCCTCACTGTTTGGTCCCAATGGAAAAACGGGTCCCTGGCACGAGCACAGGTGACAGGTCCCCTGGACGCCCTGGCCATAGACAAAACAGATGTCGATCACGTCCCTGAATTCCGTCCACTGCCCTAACCTGGAGGTCAAGCCCCCCCCCCCCCAACCTATGGAGGTCAAGCCCCCCGGACCTCGGAGGTCAAGCCCTCCCCTGAAGGTCAAGCCCCCCTTGGAAAATCGTGTCCTTCCTAAGGAAAATCCTGTATCCGCGCCTAGCTCCTTTAACCAGCGCCCCGCTGGGGATCCTGGATTTCTACGCCGCTGGGGGGGGGGTTGAACACCCCCATTCTAACTCGGCTCCTGGACCACGTAGTGATACGCGGAAGGCGGCGTTCGAAAGCGCGCCAAAAATAATGAGAAAATCACTTCAGTCACTTTTTGGTCAGGTCAAAGGTCAGGTCAAAGGTCAGGTCACCAGAGGTCATTGAAGTCAAATTTCGCCGATTTTCAGGTCGAATGTCGACAATTTCCAAATGCCAAAGCATAACTCGGGAAGCAATAGAGCGCGCGCGGAAAAGCGCATTCGATAGCCCATTAGCGCCATTTCTGAGTAATTCTCACAGATTGACCTAGCGTCAACGGTTTTGCCTGCAGGGGGCAAAAAACTGCCAAAATAGCTATTTTTTTTTCGGAAACAGTTTTTTCTGTAATAACTTTTGACCCAAGCTTTGCACTAGCTTACTTTTACCGGCATCGTGTTCCTCTCGTCAAGCGCATCGAATGAACCATAATTTGACCTTGGAAGGTCAACTTGAAAATTTGACCTCAGGTCAAGGTCATGACCTGACCGGAAAGGGTCATGTTGCATATCAGTCGATCCGTATCGTCGAGCTGAACACATCTAAGGCGTTTTCATCGCCCTATCATGCTTCTATCAAAAGTTATTCGCGAAAAACTGTTAGATACCATTCGTGACCTGAGATGACCTCAAGGGCATAAACAGGGGTCATGGATACCATTTTAATGCTCAGTGTGTCTAAGTTCCTTGTAATTCAGTGTTCGGTAGTGTTTATAATGGCTTTCGTCCAAAAGAGGCGCCTTTCAATTTTCTCCCATTGACTTATGATGGGGAGGTCGCAAAATTGACCTGACCTTAGGTCACCGATATCAAAATTCCGAGATATACATTTATACATACTACTGATCTTAGGAATCGCTGAAAGTTTCAAAGCGATGGGTCACTCGGTGTAGCTGTGGCAGACATTGAAACTTTTTATGAGGTGAGGTCACTTCAAGTGATTTGGTGACCTGACCTTGAACGACCTTGGTCTGAAATTTTTACATGTGTAGAATTGATGTATGATAAGGTGTGCCAAAAACGGCGGCGATATTCGCGAAAAAACCACAGGGGGGAGGGGTGTTCAAACACCCCCCTTGTACATACACAATCACAAGGCACAAATATAGGTACACAGTACACACACGGCAATTAATGATTTTGGTTTTAGGGGCACCCGACTGCCACATCATTTGGCTCATATGACACGCAATGGGCAGACCAGTCACACGCCCTGGGGAAACCACCCACTGACTTTCGCAGCGTTCAAGAAAACAAAATCGCATCATAAATTGATGTAGAAAGCTCTTATAAAGGATGGAGTCCATCAAAAACCAAACATGGGATAAAGCACAACAAAACAAGCAACGACTGAAAAATTAAACGCTCTTTTAAGTCACAATTGCATGCACCTAAACCCAATAAAAAACACAAGCCGTAGATTTGTTTAGCTAACTGGAATGCATAATGTATGGCTCTTACCGTGGTACTTTTGAAGGATCACAGGATTCAGGTTCTGCGCTGGCTCCCACGTAGGCATCCTTTGGAAAAGGAAAGGATGTCAGAAGGCCAGCTTAACAAAAAAACAAAAAAAAACAATCAAGTAGAAGTGGATTATCTTTGGAAGCTAGATGGCTTCTTTCTCGCGGCGTCGCACCGTAAATGTTCCATGTCACCGGTATCTCGGGATCTTTAGCCCCATTCCCTGCGAGTGGGGAAAGATTCCGTCATCCTCAGGTTTTCAATGGAATCCTCCATGGCAAGACCCCTAGCACAAATGCAAAACACAACCTTCGGCCCGCGACACCCAAACAAGGCGTCGCCCTTAGGTAGTTGAATTATGTCGCGAGTGTGTGCGTGAAATAAAATAATGTGAGTGAATTATTTCAATTCTAAACCCATAAATTTCGACCAGTTAACATGCTAAAGAATGTCTTTTATTCACTACTGGTTAGGCAGAATGCAGTTTCTGTAGTTTTAAAAGGAACCTAATCAATAAAAATAACTGATTTAACGTAAAAGCATATCAATGTCCTTTTCACAATGACGTTTCCAACGGGTTCAGAGGCCTATTCGGTGATTCCCAAACCAAGGAATGAATGACCCTAGCCATCAGACCGATCAATGAATCGTTTTCTTTTTAACCCTAGTGCACACAAAGTGTCGAGGCTACCCGCATCGACACAATATACTGCATATGTTGAAACAGGGGCCAAGAAAGACCATGCTATTACTGCGATAACCACCAGGACATTCCAGCAGGATGACGCAACCAAACGCCCACTTTGAACAACCATGGAAAGAACCAGAAGGCCTGGTCCCTTTATCTCAAGAGCCAGCGGTCCCACCGCATTCCCGGGAATAGATACAAGTACATGATACGATGAAGTCTGCACACCAACGGAATTCATGAGAAAATATGCAAAAACAAAATTGTTTGTCCAATCGGTCACTAAGATATTGAAGGTGTCCCACTTCTCCCGCGTCCCAGTTATCCCCACTCTCCAACGCTTACCTGAAACCTTGCCACTTGATGAGGTACATCATGTTGCCGTCTTTCCACTGGTGGGCTAATATTCTTTCCACAAAATAGAGATCCTGAAAAAATCGATTCCGTCAATTACCTTTTCTTCAATTTAGCTTAACTAATTGGTAAGTTCGCCCCCCCCCCTCCACGTGTTCCTAATGCACTGTTAGCTTTAGTGTTCAGCCTGCAAAAAGAGGCTGATGATAGGTAATAGTGGCGCGTCGTCTTATCGATATCAGCTATATAAAAGAGAAGTTAAAAACTAATCTTTCAAAATCCGAAATTAAATCGTAATTGTTGATGAAACATTTTGCCTTATTTTGCTCAAGGCAACATTTGGCCATCAATCATAACTTGGCCGTTTTATCTGTAACTTGGCTCATTACTAATTGCTTAGATTATAACCGATTAAGAGCAAGTACGCAGGAGAAATTAAACATTACGTTCAATACAATTTTAGCGTCTCTTTAAATTAATACCACAAGAGATAGTCCCGACCAGACACACAAGTAGGTGCAAGTGAGGCGCCATTGCATATTGTGTAGGCGCTACCTGGCTGCTTCCGCGGGACTTATCCCTTTAATAATGCCCTCAGTAAAAGTTGTATCAGCAAACCAGGTTTGACCCACAGTAAACCTTCATGAAATTGTCTGCTAGCTAAGCATTAACAAAATGAGAAACAATTGTGGTGCTTACGAAATATGAATAATGTCTTTCGCATATGGATACTGAACGAACACTTACCTGAACAGTTTTCGCCACTTTCCTCCTTCGTCCAGAAGTAACAGCTGCTGGTCGCTTCTAAAAAAAAAGAAATATTACCTCACTTCAATTGACACACCATGATTTAAAAAAAAAATAGAAGGGTTATCATGGTAACACGCAATTCATCATTCATAATTCGGGTAGAAAGGAATGATTAATTCATTTACATGCGCCCCCTTAACCTGCGCCCTGCTGGGGGGGGGGGGTGTTTGAACACCCCCCTTATGGTTTTTTTCGCAAATATCTCAAAAACGGCGCTCGTTTTTTGTACGCCTTATCACACATCAATTCTACACATGTTGTGAAAATTTCAGACCAAGGTCATTCAAGGTCAGGTCACCAGGTCACTTGAAGTGACCTCACCTCATAGTTTCAATGTCTGTCATAGCTACACCGAGTGACCGATCGCTTTGAAACTTTCAGAGATTGCTAAGAGCAATAGCATGTACAAAATGCATATTTCAGAATTTTGATATCGATGACCTAAGGTCAGGTCAATTTTGCGACCTCCCCATTATAAGTCAATGGGAGAAAATTGAAATGCGCCTCTTTTGGACGAAAGACATTATAAACACTCCCAAACACTGAATTACAAGTAATTTATACACACTGAACATGAAAATGGTGTCCATGACCCCTGTTTATGCCCTGAGGTCATCTTAGGTCACGAATGGCATCAACAGTTTTTCGCAAATTACTTTTGATAGAGGCATGCTAGAGCGATAAAAACGCCTTAGATGTGTTCAGCTCGACGATACGGATCAACTGATATGCAACATGACACTTTCCGGTCAGGTCATGACCTTGACCTGATGTCAAATTTTCAAGTTGACCTTTCAAGGTCAAGTTATAGTTCATTCGATGCGTCTTGACGAGAGGAACACGATGTCGGTAAAAGTAAGCTCGTACAAGGCTTGGGTAAAAAATCATTGCAGAAAAACTGTTTCCGAAAAAATCGGCTATTTTGCAGTTTTTGCCCCCTGCATGCAAAACCGTTGACGTTAGGTCAAATCTGAGAGAATTATTCAGAAAGGGCGTTAATAGGGCTATCGAATGCGCTTTTCCGCGGCGCTTTACCTCTATTGGTTCCCGAGTTATGCGTTGGCTTCATGGAAATTGTCGACATTCGACCTGGAAATCGGCGAAATTTTGCCTTCAATGACCTCTGGTGACCTGACCTTTGATTTGACCAAAAAATTGACCGTAGTGATTTCGTCATTATTTTTGGCGCTCTTTCGAACGCCGCCTTCCGCGTATCGCTACGTGGCCCAGGAGCCGAGTTAGAAGGGGAGGGGTGTTCAAACACCCCCCCCCCCCCAGCAGGGCGTGGAAATCCAGGACCCCCAGCCGGGCGCGGGTTAATGTAACTCACTCACTCACTCACTCACTCATTCACTCCCACTAATCCGCGCCGAGCCGGGAAGGGGCGTCTGGACCAGTCTGGACGGCCAACCCGTATTTTTTCTGAGCTGAGCGGAAAATTACCGTGCGTAGCGCCGCCAAACTTTGCCTACGTTTTCGGCCGTTCCTCTCAACAAAAGTTAGTTTTACTATCCTGTGTTAGTTAGTTTGTTAGTGTTGGTTACCCTGTGATGATCTACTCGCATCACCTTGAATTTAAAAATCAATTTTCTGTCCTTCACATACGTCTCGAAAGGGAAGGGAAATAATTAACAGCTCAAAGAACAATGGGTCTTTTATACGCGCAACGAAGGAGAATGATGGTTAACCCTACTTCCCCATTCCCACTTTAATTTAAGGACATATTTCTAACTTTTGAGGCAGTGAAACTGCCTCTCACGATTCACAGGCACGGCAGAAGTAACTCAATACAGAATGGTTCTTTCGAAATAAATATTACTTTATTTATTTGGATATGGAGATTGTTAAATGCAGACACATAAAACAGATTGGATGACCCCACATCTTACCTTGCGTACATTAGTACCAGACAGCATCTTGGACTATCAAAGTGGCCTGAACATCCAAGCTACCTGAAAAGAAAGCCTGCATGTAAGATAGCTAACAAGTCACCTGGAAAGAAAGCCTGTATGGTGAGATTTTTCTGTAAGCATTTATCTTTCTTTAGCCGCTTTTAGTAACTAAGGCAGAAAGAAGACAATCTGTATGGCCAACGGGCATGCAGCAGGTGACTCATAATTTTTGTTGCCACTGCAATTTTCCAACAACGAATTGAATTAAAAGGTCAAGAAAAATAGACTTTCAAACAAGGTATTAACGGTTCCTAGTACAATGCACTCTAGAGCTGGCCTTTACTCCTCACTTGAAAACCTTACATTGTTGACCTTCTCAACAACACACTTAGGTATATAGGTACCATTATATTTTATGAGGCAACTGGCATTATGCCTTCAATCGCTACATTTAAATGGCTGAGATGTGTGCAATTTGCAGTGTTATACACAAATGATGCTAAAAGGTCAGTTGTATGGTTGAGTACGGCATGTTGGGCAACTTAAAAAATAAAAAAAACTGGGCAAAGGACACCGCTGTATACAGTATACACCCTTAAACCATATTCCGGGCGGGCTCTGAAAGGTAAGATTCCGGGCAGGCAGGGCAGGCTTATCAGCCCCCCGTTATTTCTCGAAAACCACGCATCGACGCAGCAAACGGCGTTTGATAGGTCGGTCAAAGAGCTACAACTTTTAAATAAAAATGCGTCAGGTCAATATTGAGGTCACCAGAGGTCATAAAAATAAAATGTTACTGAAATAGTAACCTAAGTATAGTAGATAAAACTTTTGAATAAAGACATAAAATTGACACCATTGTGCTTCTCTTGTCGAGGCGATTCGAAACAAATACTTGATGACCTTCATTAAGGCCAATTTAAAACTTGACCTCTGGTGGGGGAGAGGTCATGACCCAATAGGGGCGGGGTTGATACGTCACGTTGTATAGCAAACGACGCGTGACTTGGCAAGGCAAGCAGTTTGGTGCCACTTACATGTCTTTAGCGCCAATTTATCATGGTTTATTGACAAGCAACTATTGATGACCTCGCACGAACTCAGATGACCTTTTCCTGTCTCTGTCAGTAAATGATACCTGGATCGTCATAGATGATTCAATATGTCAAAATCCTGAAAGACTTGAGTGGTTTTGACTCGTTTCCACAAAGCGGTGCGCATTTCAAATTTATCCATAGGCTTGTAATGTAAAGATAATGAATCTGACCTGACCTTACCTCAGGTCATAGATATACAAATTCTGAGATATACAAAATGGACATAACGGTAGGTCATTGGGGGACCCACCCATAAGTTAAGGTCATAAGGCCAAAGTGGGTCTTAATTTCATTAAAGGTGACCCATAAGATAACAAAATGCTAAAACTGAGCTGAAAACCATTTGGGATTGAGAGACTCTTCAAGCTTTGGCCTATTGACAATACACTAAGAGGTCATGACCATAAAATGTCTTTGAATGACCTAGTTAGGCGCGGGAACCGGGGGGGCTAGCGGGGGCTGAGCCCCTCCAACTTTTCGGCTGGGGGGCTCATTATGTATTTGAGCCCCCCCCCCTCCTCACAGCTGGAGGAATCAAAATCGGAAATCTACCAACATAATTTCATAGATTCATACAGAGGCACAGGAACCGGGGGAGGGGGCAGTGAGGGAAGCTTGCCCCCACAACTCTGGGGCCGTGGGAGCAGTGCCCCACAACTTTTCATGAGACCAGGAACTATTAGGGCAGCTTGTCCTCCCCAAATTAGGGGTAAAGTTAGAAGGGCTCAGCCCCCGCTAGCCCCCGGTTCCCGCGCCCGGCGCCACTGCCCAAAACCTACACTTATAAACATGGTGTTTTCCCCTAAACTGGATTCAGATTGGGATCCTGAACACAAGTACATACTTCAAACAGGTTAGTGCACAATGTAGGGCAGCCCTGCATTTTGTTGAATTGATCCGGAGCCAGAGTACCTACATCATTAATTGACCCCGAGGCCTGAGATCTTGTAAAGAAATAGCAAGTAGCGGCTAGCCACATTTCAAGGGTAGTCGTAAAGCAGGCGTAACACTTCTTTTAGCAACCAAGGAGAGGTGCTGTAGGTTAGGTTGTAGGTTGTAGGTTTTAGGTGGTAGGTTTTAGGTTTTAGGTTGTAGGTTTTAGGTTGTAGGTTTTAGGTTGTAGGTTTTAGGTTGTAGGTTGTACTGGTTAGGTCAGGTTTGGTTAGGTTTGGTTAGGTCTATTTTGGTTTGGTTTGATTAGAAAGCATCTCTGGGTATAGTGACCATCCGGCCCCGCTCCTTGGTTGCAAAAAGAAGTTGAAGTGTGACGCCTGCAAGTCCGGCCCAAACAATCGCATGGCAAATCGGTACTCTGCAATACCAGTATCCAACAAATAGATGTCTACAAATAATTTCCACTTACCTCACAGACTTCAAAAAGCTCCCAGCACAAAAAAAAACACAAATTAGTACCACCCAAAGCTTTATCTCTTCCAAATCCCAACACTGACACCGCCACGTGGTGAGCCGTGCCGCGCCGATAACACCGCAACAAAAAACAGTGTTGTTGCAACTACACAAAACTTCATCATACTCTAATTCACGGGTTTCTAAGATACATAATATAATTAATTTATTTTTACACTTTTTTAAAAATAAAACAAACGTCTATTTTGATCGCTTCACATTCCACAGACCACACTATAAATCATATCATGTTACGTTTTTGCTGCATGCCCGCGCTAGCCCGCGCTGATCAAGGCGTGCGTTTCCGAGCTTCAACACAGAGCCAGCCGATGGTGGCGCCGTCTGTGGCAGATATTGGAACTACGAACCATCAAATTTTTTAGTTTAGAGATAGATGGCGCCTAAGGTGGACAATTTTTGAGTCCACCGAAACAGACTTGTTCTTTCGGATACGTTTACGTCCAGCTAAAAGGTGTTCTGTGCGTTTATTTTTACGTGGACTTTTTGGGTCCACCAAAACAGAATGTCCACAGTAAATCAGAAAAAAATCTTGAAAAGTCCACCTAAACCAGAATTTGGAAAGCGCTTAAAACTTGGTCTGAACTTTGTTGTGGTGCCTACCAGAGTAAAAAGAATCAGCTTTATGACAGTAATGTGGCCTGGGGAAGGAGGTAATTTTGGGCTGTGACGTCACATATTTGAAAGTTTGTGTTTGGAATATGGGAAGCCTAAGATGTTTAATGAAAAATAATATATAATATCACACGGGGCCGGTAAAATGTTTCATTCAGGACCGAGGGATTTGTTGAGTTTTCCGCACGAGACCGAAGGTCGAGGGCGGAAAATTCAACAAAGCCCGAGGTCCTTGCCCGAGGTCCTGAATGAAACATTCCGGCCCAAGTGTGATATTTATTTTAGCATATGCCGTTTAATTTCCATATTTAAGCTTCTTTAACAACTTTACATGCTTGAAGGAAGTGGAAAAACCAAGACCGAATATCAAGAACTAAAAATGTACATATTCCCTGACCAAGAAAATAAACCAAGCCGACTCAAGATCACTGTGTTCCATCCTTGTGTCAATGTGTCATCTACTTCAATCTATGTCATATGAGAAGCCAGAGTAACGTTCGTTTTCAATATTAGAGAAGAGTGGAAGGTATACCATCCTGTGAAGTGAGCGCTTGGTTTTTTACCCATGCCAGTATGAATAAAGTTTTTACTGATCAATGTAAAATGCGTTTTTTGTCAATTCATTGCAGTTGTAAAAGGCATGAAATTGACGCCATAAATGTAGGTGATTAATTAATATGTCTGTACCTACATTAGGATTTAAAATATTATCTTATTGAAAACCAACATTTACAATCTGTTCAATAGTTCAAAGCGACCAAATGCAACACGTAAAAGTTCACGTTAGATTTCTATCAGTTAAGCTCTTTTCCAGCGCCTTCCTCCGTCTCAGGAAATGCTTCAAAAGTTCGCTGATAAAATGTTTTGCCCATGGGCCGAAACCTTTGTCCAATTGCCTTCAACATTATGCGGTTTAATCCAAAAACCTTTTACCGCACGCTCGCGCTAATGCTAAAGGCATACTTCGGCATATGCTAAATGCCAGAACCGTGTTCCTGGTCATCCAATCTATAAAGTCGGGCACAATTTAACTGGTTTTAACAACATTTTAGAAGGTGGGATAGTTCCTTTAACCCTCGCCGGCCGAGGGGGGGGGGGGGCGGGTGCCGCCCCCCCATAGGGTTTTTTCGCGATAGCTCCGAACACGCTGGCGATAGAGAGCTGAAACTTGGCATACCTGACCTTTGATCCAAGCCCGATCTTTTGACACCAACCGCATTTTTGGGTCAGGTCAGGTCACTGACCTATGACGTCATAAGTGAACCTCTGCACGGTCTTCAGATGTCGCAACTTCGCAACGCCCTCACTGCCAGAGGAGATGTCACAGGGAAATGAAACATGCAGGATCTAGTATCCATTATGAGTCCCACAACTTGTATATCTCGGATTTTTCCTAGAGGTCATATGAGGTCAGGTCATTTTCGTGACCTCACCATTATAAGTCAATGGGGAAAAATGAAAACTGCTATTCTGGCGCCGGGAACGATCTCTAACTATCTCAAGCACACAGAATCGTGATTTGGTGCACTCCTTGCAAGGTTAGATGCGTCACTTTTGCAATGTTGACCTTGCGTGACGTCATTTATGACGTCATCAAGGTCATATTAGTTTTTCGTCAATAACTCTTGATCAAATTGAGCTAGCGAGTCGGGAAAGCCACCAATGGACTCAGGAAGGCCTGCCGAATCGAATGATATGCGACATGACCTCTTTTGACCAACTTCGTGACCTGGGGGTGCTCCCAGCCAGCAATTCACTTGGGCTGAACTGTGGCAAACGTCGGGCAGCTTGGGCTTAGCTTGGGTTTGCCCACTTTGATCAAAACCAATGTATTTTTTACTAGGGCTGAGCTGGGGCATGCCGCAGCTATGCCCACGTGCGGATAGCAGTAGCTCAGCCCGACATCTGCCCGCGCATGCAAAACAGGCTTAACCCTATTCCTGGCGGGCTCCGCCGGGACAAGAAACTGGCGGGGGGGGGGGGTGGGCCGATTCGGCCCCCCTTCAGATCTCAAAAACTACACATCGCAGCGACAAACGGTAAACGGCATCGGATACGCACGGTCAAGATCTACAATTTTTACTAAGGTCATTTTCAGGTCAGGTCAAAGATGACGTCACAGGGGTCGAAAAAGTCAAAATGGCGGCGCTAGATATTGAGAGTTTTTCTCGAATAACTTTCGAATTTGTCAAGATAGGAACAAACTAAGGGCATCATCGTGATCCTCTCGTCAATCCGCATCGAATGATATATATATATATATATATATATATATATATATATATATATATATATATATATATATATATATATATATATATATATATATATATATATATATATATATATATATATATATATATATATATATATATATATATATATATATATATATATATATATATATATATATATATATATATATGTTGACCTCGAAAGGTCAAGGTCAAAGGTTGACCTCAGGTCACGTGACCTCGAGGTCATCATGCATATCATTCGATGCGTCTTGACGAGCTGAACACAATGAGACCATCCACGCGTCTGTATCTTGTTCCTGTACGGAGTTATTGGCCAAAAACCTTTGGTGACCTTTGATGACGTCACATGACCTCACAGCTGCCCAACAGCAAAACAGACCTCAAGGTAGTGAAGGTTGATCGTATATGAAGTCATGCATGGTATATGGGGCCATTCCGACCCGTTTTAGTGGTAAAAACAGGGAGTTGATTTTTCCCCCATTGACTTATGATGGGGAGGTCGCGAAACTGACCTGACCTTAGGTCACCGATATCAAAATTCCGAGATAAACAAATTGTACATACTGGTACCCTAACTAAAGCCTGAAGAGAAGAAATTGATCGGTCAAAAACTCTAGCTCTGGCGTGATTGCAAACGTTTCTGAGGTAGGGTCACCAAACCGCCTCTGGTGACCTGACCTGAGGTCAGATCAACTCAAAATTGTCAGACATGTTGCGTAGAAGCCTTTAAGGAAAAGTCAGAAAATTTGAGCTTCCTAGCTCAACGCGTTTGGGAGAAATAACCAAAAAACCTCAGGGGGGGGGGGGCTCCTGAGGCCCCCCCCCCCCGCCAGGAATAGGGTTAAATGGGACTATCCCACCTTCTAAAATGTTGTTAAAACCAGTTAAATTGTGCCCGACTTTATAGATTGGATGACCAGGAACACGGTTCTGGCATTTATTTTTCATTAAACATCTTAGGCTTCCCATATTCCAAACACAAACTTTCAAATAGGTATGTGACGTCACAGCCCAAAATTACCTCCTTCCCCAGGCCACATTACTGTCATAAAGCTGATTCTTTTTACTCTGTAGGCACCACAACAAAGTTCAGACCAAGTTTTAAGCGATTTTTCAACGAACAAACCCATTTAAATCAGAATGACTAAACGAGGTGACGTCACAGTAACGGTCGCTCCATGTTGAAGATAGGGCCTTGCACAAGGCCCATTTTCAAATGAAGGGAACGAATTTCTTCAACACCAAGAGGCCGCGGGGGTTGCAACCTAGATAGATAGTGGTTTCTGAACCTCGCCGCAAACTTGGCTATCTCAACTCAAACCCCATGTTAAAGGTGGGATAATATATTCCTGCCCGGGGCCGGGATGATTCAATAAATGTCACCGAGGTTTTTTAGCGAAAACTCCGAGGGCCGTTAGGCCCGAGGTGCTTTTCGCTAAAAAAGCGAGGTGACATTTATTGAATTCCCGGCCTTAGGGCTGGAAGGTGTTTCCCATACCTGCCAAAAAGCTCACAACTATAAATGATAGTGACGTCAGCAGCCGTGTGGTTCAACGCGTTTAACCCTATTCCTGGCGGGGGGCCTCAGGAGCCCCCCTGAGGTTTTTTGGTTATTTCTCCCAAACGCGTTGAGCTAGGAAGCTCAAATTTTCTGACTTTTCCTAAAAGGCTTCTACGCAACATATCTGAAAATTTTGAGTTGATCTGACCTCAGGTCAGGTCACCAGAGGCGGTTTGGTGACCCTACCTCAGAAAAGTTTGCAATCACGCCAGAGCTAGAGTTTTTGACCGATCAATTTCTTCTCTTCAGGCTTTAGTTAGGGTACCAGTATGTGCAATTTGTATATCTCGGAATTTTGATATCGGTGACCTAAGGTCAGGTCAGTTTCGCGACCTCCCCATTATAAGTCAATGGGGGAAAAATCAACTCCCTGTTTTTACCACTAAAACGGGTCGGAATGGCCCCACATACCATACATGACTTCATATACGATCAACCTTCACTACCTTGAGGTCTGTTTTGCTGTTGGGCAGCTGTGAGGTCATGTGACGTCATCAAAGGTCACCAAAGGTTTTTGGCCAATAACTCCGTACAGGAACAAGATACAGACGCGTGGATGGTCTCATTGTGTTCAGCTCGTCAAGACGCATCGAATGATATACATGATGACCTCGAGGTCACGTGACCTGAGGTCAACCTTTGACCTTGACCTTTCGAGGTCAACATATATATTATTCGATGCGGATTGACGAGAGGATCACGATGATGCCCTTAGTTTGTTCCTATCTTGACTAATTCGAAAGTTATTGGAGAAAAACTCTCCATATCTAGCGCCGCCATTTTGACTTTTTCGACCCCTGTGACGTCATCTTTGACCTGACCTGAAAATGACCTTAGTAAAAATTGTAGATCTTGACCGTGCGTATCCGATGCCGTTTACCGTTTGTCGCTGCGATGTGTAGTTTTTGAGATCTGAAGGGGGGCCGAATCGGCCCCCCCCCCGCCAGTTTCTTGTCCCGGCGGAGCCCGCCAGGAATAGGGTTAACCACACCCCTTGAACCACACGGCTGGCAATATTAAAGCACTGCATTAAACTTTGAAAAGTGTGGTACAGTGCACGTGCCATTAAAATGCCTGGATGTCTCGATTTAATCATGCAGTGTAGCAGGTATGGGAAAGTCCCTTTAACTTGGGCGGAGCGCGGGCTGATCAAGCTGGCTGTGTCCTTCGGCTAACTGGAGTAGAGCCGGAGCTTAGCCATACTTGTTCGGCTGTTCGCGCATGAGCAGTTCTGCGCCAATCATGTGCAGCGTTTGTGACAGTCTGCGTGCTGTGCGACGAAACGACACACCGGTGTAATGGGGCATTTAGTGGTTGATGTTTGGGCGCGTGTGACAGCGCGAAGAAGGGATAGTGCTCATTGCTGTTATCAAGTGGACTGGCATGGAGTTTTACGGTAGGTAGGTGTATTGAATGGTGCGCTTGATCGTATGTAAACGTTAAAAGTCATGATTTTGACTGAGTTTCATGCCATCAAACATGAAGCTGAATAGCTGTTCAGCCTGGCGACTTACACCCTCGCTCAGAAAAGCCGCATTCCGTGCCTTTATATCTTTGTGAAATGCAGTACTTCTGAACCAGGAAAATGAAATACAAAACACAAATATTTATCTACTTATCACCGAGCACGCTCATTATCTGTCCGCGTTGAGAATCGAATGAACATTTTATACGGATCAATGAGAAGTGCTCTTACAGTATAAATGCAACAATAAGTTATTTTTCAAGCAAACATGCGATGTAAATTAAACCAATTAATCTCTTTTTCAGGTACATACCATTAGAGCAAATGGTTCCAAAAAATAGAATATTATACAAACCAGGACCGGGTGGACGCCGCAGTCGCCCTCGCCAAGTGGTTTAGCGGAAACTGCCTGCTTATAATCAAGTAGGTATACCTACATATACGGAAACTGCGCCGAAAGCTGGCCGACCACCAACTGCAGATGTGTGTGTGTGGAGGAGCCAGACGCCTCCAAAGCTCCCATTCACCAGAGTGAAGTTCATTATAAACGATTGTTTGCTAATTGCTTTATGTCTTATGAGCGATTAGGTACTTGCTGTCCTTACTTTATGCTTTCGGTTGAGTGTTCAACCAAGTATTATGAACGGGGAGGGAGGCTAGCGGGCCTTGTAATTGTTTTATCGTTTTGATGGCGCTTTTTCATGACTCATGCCATATTATTGCTGCAGGTTGCCGTCCACTGTTTCATGTATTTGTGTTTCATTTGACGTGTCTATAGTCGTTTGAAATATACATTCAATCAAAGTCAACCACTACTTTCCTTTCGCAATGCTCGATGACCGGTTAACAGAGCATATGAGTGACCGTAGCAATTTTAAATATGCATTAACCCTATTAGTGGCAGGCTCCTGGCTACCCCTATTAGTGGCAGGGGGGGGGGGGCTGTTTACGACCCCCCCTTGATATCTCGAGATCTAACGGGCCGATTTTCAAAATTCAAACGGCATTCGATTTCGCTCAACGTGATCTACATTTCTAAAAAATAAAAATTAAAAAATGTCAATAGGGGGGTAGAGGGGGGTAAAAACGGGCAAATTGCAGATACATTTTAGACTGTTTCTCACGGCCAGGTTTCTGAACCAATCTTAACGCAACTTTTGCCGATCGATAGAGAATGAACCAGGAATTCACATGGATCCTAAAAATATGCATTTTCAAAAATCATAGGCGGATACAGATCATTGAGATTGGGGGTACACAAAAAGTATAGAAAATAAGGTTTTTGTTGGTACTGTTTCTAAAAAGGGTGGTAATGGTCTTGTTATGTTACAATTTTCTTATGAGATAACGACTACAATTGTATTGGTCATGCATAGGCGGTGTCCGGGCACCTATGTTGGGAGGTAAAACATAACCCCCCTTTTTGGACGCCTGGATCC
Organism: Amphibalanus amphitrite; assembly: GCF_019059575.1. Classification (NCBI taxonomy): domain Eukaryota; kingdom Metazoa; phylum Arthropoda; class Thecostraca; order Balanomorpha; family Balanidae; genus Amphibalanus; species Amphibalanus amphitrite. The sequence continues at coordinate 253,928 of NW_024882515.1, read as the reverse complement.
GCCTATTATAGCAAAAACGTGTCAAAAGAGGATGCACAATAACTGTATATGTTATCACATGATACCTTTCATTCACTGTTCGTAAAACTGGTGCAGCGTCGTGATCCTCGCCCAAATGACTCGCTTCACGAATAGGACCCCCCAATTCTCAGTGCTCTGGAGCCGCCCCTGGTAAAGTTATGAACTTGAAATTTTCAGGGAATGTGCCCAATTTAGTTTTAGGAAAAGTCAGAAAATTTCAGCATCGTAGCTTCAGCGGTTTCGGAGATATTCTCGAAAAACCTGAGGGGTGGATAAAAACAACCCCCCTGCCACTAATAGGGTTAAAACCGCACAACCTGCTGAAAGTGCATTGGCTACTCCTTGCTACTTAATCCAGTGTGAAGCAAAAGCAAGATGAAGTCAAGTCGAGACTTGAAAAAACAGGAGCCGTCACTCGAGCCGAACCGGAGCAAAGCCACAGCAGTTTGCAATGTATAAACCCCATTCACTTCTATGGCTTAAGTCGGGATAGACAGGGCACACAGAGTGGGCTTGCCGGAGTTCAGCCCGCTCGGGCCCAGAGTAATCTCCATTATATAAATGGATTCCCTGTTCGGGCTTAAATCGGGCTAACGCCAATCGTCGCTCAACTAGGGCTAAACTACGGCTTTCTGGAGCTCGCAGAGCGGGCATACCTCCGGCAGAGCATGGGCTTTAGTCGGCGTTTTTGTGTCATACGCCGACTTTAGCCCAAGCCCTAGCCGACTTTAGCCCGACTAAAAATCTCGGGCAATCCGCACTTGAGCCTGCTTGGGCCCGGAGCAAAATTGCTGGCTGGGCTGACCTTGACCTGAGGTCAACACCCCAAGTTGACCTGACCCGGACAAAAAGTATATCATTCGACGCGCCTGAGCGAGGCGAACACGATGCTGCCAAAATCAGCGCTCTGCGGCCGTTTTTTGCGAAGTTATTCACCAAAAACTGAACCGTACCTTGGGGCACTTGACCTGACCTCAGAGGTCACCGGTTGACCTAGGACCTTAAAATCGGGTACCAATCTCTGCGTCTCGTAACGGCGCACACGCTCGTTTTTTCCTCGACACGCTAGCTCCACCAGGGGCGAAACGGCAAGGGGGGGGTCGTACCCGCCCCCCCCCCCTCGGCCGGCGCGTATGTAGAAAACCAATAGGTCCGGCGAGGGTTAAGCCAGCCTGCCTCGTCACCCCCCACTACAAACACTTAAACGGTCCTTACATAACATTCGTATAAATATTAGGACTGTATGGTATAACATTAACCCGCGCCCTGCTGGGGGGTGTTTGAACACCCCCCCCTTGTGGTTTTTCGCAAATATCTCAAAAACGGCGGCGCGGAGCTTTTGGTACACCTTATCATACATCAATTCTACACATGTTGTGAAAATTTCAGACCAAGGTCATTCAAGGTCAGGTCACCAGGTCACTTGAAGTGACCTCACCTCATAAAAAGTTTCAATGTCTGTCATAGCTACACCGAGTGACCGATCGCTTTGAAACTTTCAGCGATTGCTAAGAGCAATAGCATGTACAAAATGTATATCTCAGAATGTTGATATCGATGACCTAAGGTCAGGTCAATTTTGCGACCTCCCCATTATAAGTCAATGGGAGAAAATTGAAATGCGCCTCTTTTGGACGAAAGACATTATAAACACTCCCAAACACTAAATTACAAGTGTTTTAGACACACTGAACATGAAAATAGTGTCCGTGACCCCTGTCTATGCCCTGAGGTGATCTTAGGTCACGAATGGTATCTAACAGTTTTTCGCAAATAACTTTTGATAGAGGCATGCTAGAGCGATGAAAATGCCGTAGATGTGTTCAGCTTGATGATACGGATCGACTGATATGCAACATGACCCTTTCCGGTCAGGTCATGACCTTGACCTCAGGTCAAATTTTCAAGTTGACCTTTAAAGGTCAAGTTATAGTTCATTCGATGCGTCTCGACGAGAGGAATACGATGCCGGTAAAAGTAAGCTCGTACAAGGCTTGGGTCAAAAGTTATTGCAGACAACTGTTTCCGAAAAAATCGGCTATTTTTGCAGTTTTTGCCCCTGCAGGCAAAACCGTTGACGTTGGGTCAAATCTGAGAGAATTACTCAGAAAGGGCGTTAATAGGGCTATCGAATGCGCTTTTCCGCGGCGCTGTAGTTCTATTGGTTCCCGAGTTATGCGTTGTCTTCTTGGAAATTGTCGACATTCGACCTGGAAATCGGCGAAATTTTGCCTTCAATGACCTCTGGTGACCTGACCTTTGACCTGACCAGAAAATTGTTCGAAGTGATTTCGTCATCATTTTTGACGCTCTTTCGAACGCCGCCTTCCGCGTATCGCTACGTGGCCCAGGAGCCGAGTTAGAAGGGGGGGGGGGGTATTCAAACACCCCCCCCAGCAGGGCGTGGAAATCCAGGACCCCCAGCCTGGCGCAGGTTAACGGTGCAACATATCTCACTTTTTAGCTGAAAACCCTTAAAATATCATTTTTGCTCTATAACTTTAACAATATACAATTTTTGTTAGCCTTAACTTTTTTGCTGGCGTTACCTCCTCAGCTGCCACGCTGAAAGGACAAACGGTTGAGCATTTTATTGTGAATAATTTAGCCGGAAACGGGGTGGCCGGGCTTCCCCCGCGCCCGGGCTTCCCCGGCTTCCGGTACACCACCTGGCGAGGATCTTGCTGACATAGAGATACGTTTCTAGACCAGTAGATGGCCCTAGCGCTGAACGCCGACAGATGTCGTGCTCTCAGTCGAACCACATTGGGCTGAACCCGCGCCGACACACAATGATAGGGAAAGACCGGAAAAATGAAAGGGCTAACAGAATGAGGTACAGGAAAGCAGCTTCAGTCACATTCATAGTGTTAGCTTCATTAATCCGCGCTTGAGGAAATTGGACGTTTTTAGGTCAAACTTGCAAGTTTTTTTTGCCCGTATAAGCGCCGCAAAACTTGGCATAGCTTATCATACATCAATTTCTCATCGTGTGTGAAATTGTGGAACCCCGGTCTCAGAAGTTTAGTTCACCCAGTTCAGGTAGGTATGTCCTAGATGCTCGAAACTCGGGTTATTGCATGAGCTATCAGCATGAGCTACACTGTATAGTACCGGACTATCGCATCAGAAGGCACAAAAGAATATGCTTTATAGAACACTTTCTTTGCAATTTTGTCACCGCTTCAGGGCTACAGTAGATGCCCGAGTCCTTTGAAAGTTGCAGTGCTTGATGTAATAAGGCCATTGGTAGCTACAACTTGTATGCCTCAGAATCTTATCAGTTCATCCGGACTTATGTCCCCCAAGAAATCGTTCGGGTCGGAGCTTTCGAATTGTATCACAAAACGTCAGCGTGTCGTAATCGAGTTCGTGTGTATCGGTCGCAAAATTGAGCACGTTTTGCGACCGATTGGATTCCCCGTGGCCGTGATGAGGTACATCGAAATAGATAACCTTTTATGCAAAAGTCTCAACTTCGAAATTTGACCTTTTTTACCAGACCTTGACCTAACCTCTACCAGAAAGTAGGTAACCTAAACCGTTCCTCATGGTCGTCTAACCAAAACCATTGCGTTGGAAATAAAAAATTGGTCACAAAACATGCATCACACGGCCCTAGTTAAGTTTGGTTCATGTGTTGACCCTTGGTGACCTGACCTCTGTGACCTGACCTGGTATCAGTGACGTCTTTTAGCAACATCTGTACTAGGCAACCGACGCTTTGTTGATAATTTTCGATAAATGCCTTTTAATCAATGTTATAACGCATTTTCTAGAAGGCCCGTGAACGGTGAAACATTTTAACTTTGACCTGACCTGTGACATCATCAGTGACCCTGTGGTCAATGAAATTAATTTTCTCAAGGCAACAGGGCTATCGAACGCCGTTTGAGTTTTGCTAATCCGTCCAATAGTTTCGGAGATACGGGGGGGGGGGGCAAAAATAGCCCCCACCAGTGTGAGGCTTAAGGTTATGTGATTCGAGGTCAACCTTTGACCTTGACCTTTCGAAGTCAACACATATGTATATGCTACGAGGCGAAATTACGAGAGGACACGATGCTGCTAATTGCTATTATGCAGTTTTTGCCGAGCTTTAGGTATTACTTCAAAAGTGATACGTGAAAAACTATCTCTAGAGACCCTATTTTGACTGAAATGCAATCAATTATACATCATTTTGTTGCCAATTCGTTGAGAAACACGGTCATTAAGGTTTCATGTCGCTATCTTTCATAGATTCGCCAATATTGGCGAAGTAATTTGGATAATTGCAGCTTTCCCTGAAATTTGATCTTTGACCTGCCATAACTGGGTCAAATATTGAATTAGGGTAAAAAATATACAACCAATCGCGAGTAGGTACTCGTTGAGAGCAATCGACTGCTCTTTGTTGCGAACGACGCTTAGTTTCGAAACGCCGGGGGAGGGGTACCTATAAAAAATGCCCAGGACGAGGGTTTTGACATAACAATAACAGTCGAACTGATATTTGGTCTCACGTCACTAAGGGTCTATGTCTCCATGGAATTTGTAGGTATTGCTGGTTATTTTCATTATTTATGTTCAGTACCGACTGCCCAGGTCAGGTCAAATACCTATTGTCAAAATATACCTGTTCGCTGTTCGTAATACCACTCACACAAACTGACTTCTTTCAAAGTTGTCAGTTTCTCACAAGCTCTTCCCGGCGTATTCCCGATCAAGAGTGAGAGGCGCGCGATAGGAGACGCCTGGCTGGGCGCCGCTCATGGATAGACCGTGGGATGAGTCTCCGACCCGTCTGGTCACGGCGAAACTTAGCAGGGAGGGTTCAGAGCACCTCGACGGCGGCCGCACGCCAGCGGAGCGCCGTAACTAATGGGTGTGACACTGTGTCAACAAGCTCCGCTGAGTGACGAGCCGAGGGGACCGTCGAAACGCGCGGGCCATACAGCCAGAGACATCTCTCGGCGATTTTATGAACTAGCTGTGCAATGACTTTCAAATGAATAGAACTGCATAGTGATGCATGCAATGATGATTCACTCTACAGGATTGTGTAGAGAATCGATGTCTTTATGATTCCTAGCAGCCACATTTTTTAAATTGTTGTCATGGCTTTCATGCAATGCACTGCAAGATGAAAATTGTATCATGCAAAACCTAGTACCTACTAAATTTGAAAAAAAGGCTTGCTAGGAATTGTTTTCCTTGACGTCTTCAGTCCAAAACTGCAAACATCACAGTCGTACGACAATCCGTTATTGAGTTCTATTCGTTTGAAATTTTGATTTTGCAATATGTTTGTCTCAATTGCTCAGTATATGTGGATTGCAGAACAACGGTAACCACTCTGTGATGGCGAGGTTAACGTCCTTCATAACATATCCAAAAACGAAGGCAATCGAAGCAACGATCACGATGCTCAAGATATTTACGAAAAACGTTTCTCATAGCGTTACGCGTGAAACGCACCCTTAACTTTGTGGCTACTTTTCGACCCGTCATTTGCTCACGAGTCCTTTCCGGTGTATTCTCGATCAAGGCTTAAGGCCGCCCCACACTGGACCTCGCATGCGAGTTGCGAGTTTGCGGGTCTTGAGTTTGCGGGCGGCATAATACTAATTAGAGTGGTTAGATCGTTCCCTTAGTAAGTTCATGAATGCAGTGAAGCCGGTACACCTTCAGAAAATTACATTAAGTCGCAATACCAGCGCAACGAACCAAAATTCGGCTCCAACGAAAAACCCGCAAACCTCGCAGAACTCGCAGACCTCGCAGCGAGGAAAATCGAAAGTTGACTCAAAATCAACTTTTGGACTGCGATGCAAGGTGGCTCGCAAGTTAAAAACATGCAGACTCGCTTGTTAGATGGTAGTGTGGGTCACTCAGCTTAAATTGTATTATTCAATTTTGAAGAAACCCGAAAACCCAAAAACTCGCAACCGGCATGCGAGGTCCAGTGTGAGGCGGCCTTTAGAGGCGCGCGAAAGGGGACGGCTGGGTGGGGGCCGCTGATGAAGAGAGCGTGTGGGACGAGTCTCCGACCGGTCTGGTCACTCCTACGGCCATCAGCCAATCTCCTACGGCCCAACAACAAACAGGACAAGGCATGTATTCTTTTCAAGAGTCATCCAATAAATAAGTAGTGCAACAGCAGGTCAGGACTAGTATCACATTGATCGGCGGCTCGCAGTCAGCTGGGCCGCAGTCGCTTGGCGCTCTCGCTAGAGCACATGTACATGATCTGCGGCATGAAGGTGAGCAGATCGGTGAGCCGCACCAGCCCAACGGTTCTGTCGGCCGGCACCTGCCCGCCAGCCAGGTTCAGAGTCACCAGGTGCTCCCTGCAACGCACATGGACGGGGTCAGGGCCACTAACGTACATAGACGCAATATGGGTCCAACTCACGATTTAGCACGCCACAAATCCCAGCTGTTGCTGACTAGCAGCTCAAGGGTCAAATCATGATATAATATAGATATAGCATCTCAGATGGGTTTTCGATAATCTTTAGTTTACCATAAAACGTGTGACAGATGTAGTGATGATGAAATAGGTTACAGACAAAAGTACGTATCGCTTCAGTACGTAGGACCTAAGTACGTAAGCAAAAGTACGTAGGACAAAAGTAAGTATCGCAAATGTTCGTACCGTAGTTTCGTGCAACTTTGACCCACTTTTTTGGTTAAGCCTCAATAACTCAGCTATCTGTTTAGGTACAGCCCTCTGCAAACTGCGTGGTAGGTATTCTTTTTTTTTCGACAAAACCGAGAATAACGCGAATACTATGCTATCGGTCACTCAAAATCGCAACAGCAAGACGTGCGAGACTCCGCACCTAAGATTGGCATTATCATCGTGTTCATTTTCCGTCAAGTTTGGCAACAAAACCCAAAAGTTTATATTTGTCCCCAAACAAACTTTTGCATTTTGCTGCCACGCAAGGCCTATACTTGTTTAGTGATGGACCCATTCGAAGGAGTGGAGCATGGCGCATCTATTTGCAGTGAGTTCCGCCCGACTGATAACATAGCCTTTGAGCTATTATCGGTTTTGTCGAAAAAAGAATACCTTCCACGCAGTCTGCCGAGGGCTGTACAATGTTAAGCAGCAGGGCCTACAAAGAGGCGACCAGTGGCGTATTCAGGGGGGGGGGGGGCATGGGGGCCATGGCCCCCTTTCCGCCCAGCCGCCCAGATGGCGCCCCAATTAGCGCCGACTAGGCTGATGCCGTTTTACAGAGGGAACATGAATTAAAGAGTGATGTGAAGGCAGGGATCAAACTTACTATCTCTTTCGGGGTGCCTGGACACCCGAATGTTCTCCAGGACACCCCCAACTAGGACCTGAGCCACCAATTATGAAGGGCGCCCCTCCGGAAACCAGAATATTCCGAACCCCCAGGGTCGATGGCGCCCCTGAAGAGCCGCTGGCACCCAGCTGAACGGAACAGTCGCCCCTTTAACCCGCGCGGGGCTGGGGGGTAAATTTTACCCCTCCCTCGCGAATTTTTGCAATATCTCAAAAACGGCGGCGCGCAGCGCCGCCAAACTTTCAGTACCTTTTCTTACATCAATTTGACACGTTCCCTGAAAATTTGAGCGAAATCCGTCGGATATTTTTTGAGAAATTGACGTTTTAGTGACGTCCTGTTCGCCATTTTCGCCTCAAAAGCGGCAAAAGTTCAAACGCCGCTAACATCTTCATTTTTAAAGGAATCAAGACGTAACAAAAAAGGATATACGTAAATCTACTTTTTCTATAAAATGGCTATCTCGGTTTTTTGAAAATTTTGGATTTTGGCCCACATTTTTTCAAAAAACTGACTTTTTTGGGAAAATGATTATAGAATCCAAAATTTTGAGTGTATCGAAAAAACCGGAATATATGTCAGGGAAGTGGTCTATGTGCATCTACATACCAAGTTTTAGAAGAATCGGTTCAAAAATGTGGGAGTTATTCAAAATTTTATGACGTCACGACACACAAAAATTTTGAAAAATGATTTTTTTGGAAGTTCTAGACCTCGTACGGAAACAAAAATAGCACCATTCGATTCGCCGTGAAAAACTGCATCAGGTAGACACCCTTTTAGGCCTTAACAACCAATTTCAAAATTTGACCTCACTTGACCTGACCTTGACCTGACCTCGACCTGAAATTCATCCAGAGGTGGTCCATATCACTTATTGAGTGTGCCTATTGAATTCTATTAGTAAAATGACACATAAAACATGTGTCGCACATGCCCTTTTCTACATTTTGTTTTTGGTGACCTGACCTGACCTGACCTTGACCTTGACCTCTGAATGATAGTGTATGCAACGAATATTGTCTTGGTAGCCTAAGAACACGTTTTGGGCGATCAGTCTCAGTCCATGACTCCATTCTTCGGCAACTACGGTGCAAGGCCGATACTGTAGGAACTTGCAATTTGTACCCTTGACCTGACCTTGACCTTGACCTCAAACTTAAAATTAAGTACATGTTTTTAGTTGTTCGTGATGAGATCTTTCGATTGGCGTTTGAATTTTCCAAATCGGACCATTAGTTCGGGAGATAACAGGGGGGGGGGGTAAAATTTACACCCCCCCCCCCCAGCCCCGCGCGTTCGGCTGGAGACCCCAGCCCCGCGCGGGTTAAAGGTTGATGGCGCCCCTTTAAGCACCCGGCGCCCCTCTGAAGTTCACAGCTGCCCCAATCGGCCCCATTCAAGATCGATGGCGCCCCCTGAAACCACTGGCGCCCCTCTAACACGCGCAGTGGAAGGGTTGCGAGTACTACGCCCAGTGGAAGGGGGGGGGGGCGGATGTCGCCCCCCCCTAAGATCTCAGCTCCCACTGGAGCTAGAAAAACGAAATTTGGAGGGTAGGTGGGGGCCATGGGGAACTCTGTTGTGTGTGAGTTTCATGACCCTAGGTCAATATCTTCAAGGTCAAATGAGGTCAAATGTGGTCAAATCTGCCATATTTGCGACTTTTTTGCGTTTACACGCAGATAACTCAAAAAGTTACCGGCCGATTTTCTTTTTTCTTTCACTATACGAAAGACCAAACATTTGTGAGTATGTATGGTGAATTTCTAGTTAATCCAACAATAAATATGGCAGTTAGAAGCCTGGTAAGGGTAAGATGTCGCCGGCTGAAGCGGGATCGGCCGACGCGGGAAACACGGCATTCACAATTTTGTGTTTACACACTCATAACTCAAGTTGTTACCGGCCGATTTTCAAAATTCTTTGACCATATGATTGCCTGTACATTTCTCAGTCTTCTCACCAAATTTGACGAGAATCTAATCTAATCAGCGGTAAGGAGCGCGATGTAAAGACGGAACCGTCCCGCCCCGGCACAGTCTACAATTCAGGCGGCGCGTAACGGCTAGCGCCGGCCGCCGCGCCGCCGCCGCGGCAGGATGTTTGACTTTACACCGCTATTTCTAGAAAAGTTGTGAACCGATTTTCTTATTTCTGGCACGGTAAGATCCGCAATTCAATTCTGGACAGGTAGCCAAAATTTCACATTAATATTATGTTTGCGGCGCGAGTTATTGGCGAAAAACAAGAGGGGTGGGCGAAATCCGCCCCCCTTCCACTGCGCGTGCTAAGGCACCCGCATTCTTCTCAAGATCACAGTCGCCCTATCCGAGATAAATAGCGCCCTCAAGAGCCACTAGCGCCCCCCCCCTTGAGGCTGAAGTTGTTCCAATTGAGACTTGAGTCGCCATTCAAGCCCAACGACGCCCCTTCAGAGCGTCCGGCGCGCTTCTGAAGATCACAGTCGTCCTCATCCGAGATCGCTGGCGCCCCTCAAAAGTCACTGGCGCCCATCTAAACGGAGATTACAGCTGCCTCATCTTAACCCTCGCCCGTATTGGTGTTTTTTCAGCCGCGAACGTATGGGGGGGGGGGGGTCCGTTGGAACCCCCTCGCCGTTTCGCCCATGATCGAGCTAGAGCTTCGCGGAAAAAATGAGCGTGTTGCCCGTGACGAGAGGAAGCCGATGGTACCCAATTTTAAGGTCCTAGGTCATCGGTTGACCTTCCAGGTCAGGTCAATGACCCAAAAGTCGGGAAAATCGGGACCTGTTAGAAAGTCGTAAAGCGTGGCTGCTAAGGGGTTTTTCGGGGTGCTGATCACGAATATCATGTTAGTGTTGATCACAGATGATGTCTTCGTTCATTTAGGCCAGGTCGGGTCAGGTCAGGTCAGGTCAACCAGTAAGGGCATTCGCAGTAGGTGGCAACCGCCTCTGACAGCTTCGTAACATGTTACGAAGGCACCAAAACTACTTCGTAAATGTTCATATGGTTGCTAAATTAATTCGAATTCAGCTCCTAAAACTGGCCTAGCAACATGTAAAACTCGAAAAAGTGAATCGAGGTCATCAAAGGTCAATGGCCTGACCTGACCTTCCGTTGACCTTGACACCCACCCTAATGCATGGGAGCAACATCATATCCTATGTTTGAACGCTTAAAACCACGAAAAGACTGCAAAGCGCCGCTAATGCGAGCCGACATACGCCGAATTGCGATTCCGGCCAAACATGGTCTCGAAAAGTAGGTCACAGGTCAAAGGTCATTAAGGTCAGGGTCATGAAAATTTCAGGGTAGGTGTAAAATTGATAAACGCGAGGGTACTGAAAGTTTCGTTGCGATCGGCCGCTTTTTACGCGAGTTATTCGCGAAAAACCGAGGGGGGGGGGGTCCGTTCGACCCCCCCCCCCCTATACGGGCGAGGGTTAAGATCGATGGCAACCCTCTGAAACCAATGGCACCCTTCTTAGAGTACCCGGCACCCCTCTGAAAATCACATTCGCCCCATCCGAGACAACGCCCCTTGACACTACAGTCGCCCCACCCAAGCTCAAAGCGCCCCTCCAGAGCGTGGGGCCACAGCTGCTGAAGGCAACAGTGGCCCCATCCATGCCAAATGGTGCATTCAACACAGTCTAAAGATCACAGTCGCCCCCATCAATCAGAGATCGCTGGCGCCCCTCAAGAGCCACTGGCGCCTACCTGAACCGGGACTTCAGTCGACCCATCCTAGATTAATGGCGACCCTATGAAACCACTGGCGCCCCTCTGAAAATCCCAATCGGACCATCCGAGATCAATGGCGCCCCGCCCCATTCAAGATCGATAGCGCCCCCCCCCCCCCTCTCCTGAAACCACTGACGCTAGGTAATTATTTGACAATGGGGCTTTCTCATCGACACCAAGGGCCTTTTTCAAGATGCAGTAGCCAGGCGGCGCCGAGCTGGGCTAGGATGTGCCAAGCGTTTCTTATAAGGCAACCTCGTTAGTGCCACCCCTCGTTGCAATACCGCCCCTCAATTTGCGACGCCGCCCCTTCACCGTACAATGCCAATCCTCAATGCAAGTGCTACCCCTTAAGGCGCAGTGCCGCCCATTATTGCGATGCCGCCCCCGCATAGCAGTGCGGTACCGCCCCCAGCGTATGCGTTTTTTAATTGAACCTGCTGGGGGTGTTTGAACACCCACTTCTAACTCAGCTTGTGGGCCACGTCGAGACACGCAGTAGGCGGCGTTCGAAAGAGCGTCAAAACTATTATAAAACTACTCAGGTCATTGTTAAGGTTAGGTCGAACTGGTCGAAGGTCAGGTCACCAGACACAACCAAAAATCAAATTTCGCCGATTTTGGCATTTTTTGACAAAGCGGCGCATAAGTCAGGATTCAGAAAGAGATTGACAGCGCCGCAGCAAAGCGCTATCGATACCTCTTTTTATGCTCTTTCTTATAAATTATCTCAGATTTGACCAAAGGTAGGTAAACGTTTTAGCCTTAAAATATACGGATTCGCGTTGGACGTTTACCTGTAACACCTTTTGGTTCAGACCTGCACGAGATTAGTTTAACCGGCATCGTGTTCCATTTTTCGAGACTAATCAAATGAACTAGAATTTGACGTTTAAGGGTATTTTGAGAATTTGACCTAAGGTGAAGGTCATCACCTAGCCGGGAAAGGTCATATTACAATATTACATATTAGTCGATCCGTATTGTCGAGAAGGAAAATAATTATATAAGGCGTTTCATTGCTCTACCATATCTCTATCAAAACTTATTGTTCAAAACCTACTGGAGACCTTTCATGACCTGAGATGACCTCAGTAACATAAAAGTGGTCACATCATGAGTGAAATTTTCCGATGAAATGTGCCATATACCGGGTGGCCCAGAAAAAACGTTCCCAACTTTAAATCAATATTTCTCAGAAAGTGATAAAGATACAACATTGAAACTTCGAATAGTCAATGCGGCACACATTTTCAGTAAATGGTGTGATTTTCATGGTGTTCGGTAAATTACTTTTTAAACGGTTCATGTTTCAAGCATGCCATGTAAAAATTACTTTTTTGCTCCGATGTTTACTCAAAAATGTGAGTGAACAGGTCACTTTCACCCCTCGGCACCACGGCCTAGAGCCATGGCTGCTACTGGCAGCTAGTCTCATTGATGGTTCGGGTCTCACGATGACACATTCCATCAGGCAACCACGATGGCTCTGTGCCAGTGGCATCGGAAGAAGTTTCCAGTTTTCTAACCATCTTGTGCCTCAAATGCTTTCCTGGCTGACATTCCTGGGAAAAGGTAGCTTTTCAACCAGTTTTCTTTTTTGTCATCTGCTGGCAATGTTGTTTTTCATAAAATGTTATGTGGTCTTCTGGCACAGGAACTAGTCTGTTTTAGTTTGTTTTCCTTATCCGGTCGACTTACAATTTGATCTACTGAAAGGAGGGTAATCAGCAGTAATCCATGCACCGTGCCACGAATCATGATTTGGTGTTAAAACGAATGGCATCCATGAGCACCATTTTGGCTCAGTATTTGAATATTTGGCACATAAGTGAGACACAAATATTTAAAATAAGAACATACGTGTTGGTTTCATTCACATGCTCTATTTTTCTATTCTTTTTTATAACATGGGGCCGTCTAACCCAATCATCACTATCGTTTGACATCGGCAAAAAAAGCAAAAACGTCTTGCTTAATTCAACTCAAGATTGCCAGCTTGAAAATGATGGTATAGTGTTATAATTTAGCATACCAATGCGCAAAGAAATGACGCAAACTTGCTGAAAATTTTGTCTCGTTAATTGCATTCGAATTTGATATATAGGCCTCCAAAGTTCGGAACGTTTTTTCTGGGCCACCCGGTATACCTCTACCTGTATCCCGATGTCGAGGGTGTTTTCGTTCAGAAGGAGAGCATTTCAATTTTCTCCCATTAAACTGCGCCGTGCTGGGGGGGGGGGGAGGGAGGGGGGGGGTGGGCGGTGCGTTCTTACGCCCTTCCCCTTAGGTTTTTCGCGAATGTCTCAAAACGGCGTCGCCAAGCGCCATCATTTTTGGTACACATGTTTATACATCTTTTCCACACAATTTGAGAAAATTTCAGACCCGGGTCGTTCAAGGTCAAGGTCACCAGGTGACGTCAAGTGACCTTACCTCAGAAAAAGTTTAAAGACTCGCGATAGCTACACCGACTGAACGATCACTTTTGAAACTTTCAGAGATTGATGAGACTAACAATGTGTATAACATGTTTATCTCGGACTTTTGATATTTGTGACCTAAGGTCAGGTCAATTTTGCGACATCTCCATTACAAGTTAATGGGAGAAACTATGAAATGCGCCTCTTTTGGACGAATGTTGTTCAATGCCCTCTCAAACATCGGTTTATAGGTAAACAAAACACACTGAATAGGAAAAATGCACCTGTGAGTTGTGACTCTTCTGTATGCTCATTAGGGTGACCGGTTTTGCAAAAAGTTTCGAAAAGTTTTGCTCCCCAGGTCTAATCTAACGTATTTGGGGGTGCTGATCACGAATCCGGCGGAAAAAATATAAAATTCGATTTTTTTTTGACCGCCCCGGCTCTTTGAATATTTCCGGTTTTCTCAATTTTTGCATGTTTTTGAATAATATGATGAATGTAATGAAAATTTATTAACAATGTATCGCTAAATGCATGTACCAGTCGATTCGGCATACAGCGGCGTCGAAATCGGCACGCCGCCTGCTTCACCGGCCTCGCAGGAAAGCATAAGACTCGGAAGGTTTGCGTTAGTTACCCGATTCTCTCCATAGATGGCGCTGGCGTAGCCGCCCGCCGGCCGGTCGTTGCCGTGCCGTTCACAGCCCCGGCGGTCACTTGCGACCGTCGTGGTCGTTATGCTACGTCTATCAAAGCACGACAGAAATGTTCACTTCATTTTTATGTTACTTCAGACATATTTTAGACCTAATGTTGAATTGGATAAATGACTATCGTGAATTGGCGAAATAGTGGAGTGCGCTCGGGAGCCATTTACAATAGCGAGGAACGTAGGTGGATTGATCTGAGTAACATATGACACTGCGTTCACTGTTGATATGAAGTTTATTCACACTATGTAGTCAGGTGACATGAGAACAAAGTGACTAACATACCTTGTGTACGACAGGCGACACATGGATGAAGCTAATGCTACTTTTTCATTTTGTTTCGGTAGGCCCGTTTGTTCAGAGCGTAGCCGTCCTGTCGGTCTAAGCCTGTTACAGCTGTGACTGATTCGGTGGTCAGCTTTACAGCCCTTCCGGTGGATTGGGTATGGCAGGGGAGCCCCGTTTTAAGGGGAGTCTGTAGAAGGTCGCGCAACTCATCCTCGCTCATGTGCCGTACACAACGGGGCTCAATGTCTCGGCCCTCGTCAACCGCTCGCTGCACGTTAACCAGTTCCATATAGTTGTTCGCTTGAACGTTAATTTCCGGCAGCCGGAAGTGCCGAATGGGCTGCTGCTGTGGCGGTGGGGGTGGCAGCTTTGGCGGCGGTCGTGGCCGCGGTGCCGGCGGTGGTGGTGGTGGTGGTGGTGGTGGTGGTGGTGATGGCCGCCGCCGTTTCAGACGCCGCTGCTGCTGCTGTGGCGGCGGCGGCGGCGGCGCCGGCGGCGGCGGCGGCGGCGGTGGCGGTGGTGGTGGTGGCGATGGCCGCCGCCTCTGTCGCCGCTGCTCCTGCTGTGGCGGGGGCGGGAACGGCGGCTGCTCCTGTCGCTGCCTTTTTTGACGAATGCTCTGGATTATGCGGACTGCATCTGCCCTAATGCCATGCCCCCGCCACAGCAGAAGCAGCGGCGACAGAGGCGGCGGCCACCGCCACCACCACCACCGCCACCGCCACAACAGCAGCAGCGGCGTCTGAAACGGCGGCGGCCATCACCACCACCACCACCACCACCACCACCACCACCACCACCGCCGCCGCCGGCACCGCCGCCACGACCGCCGCCAAAGCTGCCACCCCCACCGCCACAGCAGCAGCCCATTCGGCACTTCCGGCTGCCGGAAATTAACGTTCAAGCGAACAACTATATGGAACTGGTTAACGTGCAGCGAGCGGTTGACGAGGGCCGAGACATTGAGCCCCGTTGTGTACGGCACATGAGCGAGGATGAGTTGCGCGACCTTCTACAGACTCCCCTTAAAACGGGGCTCCCCTGCCATACCCAATCCACCGGAAGGGCTGTAAAGCTGACCACCGAATCAGTCACAGCTGTAACAGGCTTAGACCGACAGGACGGCTACGCTCTGAACAAACGGGCCTACCGAAACAAAATGAAAAAGTAGCATTAGCTTCATCCATGTGTCGCCTGTCGTACACAAGGTATGTTAGTCACTTTGTTCTCATGTCACCCGACTACATAGTGTGAATAAACTTCATATCAACCGTGAACGCAGTGTCATATGTTACTCAGATCAATCCACCTACGTTCCTCGCTATTGTAAATGGCTCCCGAGCGCACTCCACTATTTCGCCAATTCACGATAGTCATTTATCCAAATCAACATTAGGTCTAAAATGTGTCTGAAGTAACATAAAAATGAAGTGAACATTTCTGTCGTGCTTTGATAGACGTAGCATAACGACCACGACGGTCGCAAGTGACTGCCGGGGCTGTGAACGGCACGGCAACGACCGGCCAGCGGGCGGCTACGCCAGCGCCATCTATGGAGAGAATCGGGTAACTAACGCAAACCTTCCGAGCCTTATGCTTTCCTGCGAGGCCGGTGAAGCAGGCGGCGTGCCGATTTCGACGCCGCTGTATGCCGAATCGACTGGTACATGCATTTAGCGATACATTGTTAATAAATTTTCATTACATTCATCATATTATTCAAAAACATGCAAAAATTGAGAAAACCGGAAATATTCAAAGAGCCGGGGCGGTCAAAAAAAATTCGAATTTTATATTTTTCCGCCGGATTCGTGATCAGCACCCCCAAATACGTTAGATTAGACCTGGGGAGCAAAACTTTTCGAAACTTTTTGCAAAACCGGTCACCCTAATGCTCATGAGGTCATCTCAGGCAGGGGCGGCGCCACGGGTTTTCGATAGGGGGGGACGGGGACCGAAAATCGAAAATCCCAAAAGTAGATACTGATCGTGTATGCAAAAAAAAAAAAAAACGAGGCACGTAACGCCGCGAAACTTGGCAAGGCCCAAAACACATCGAATGGTGCATCCCGTTTCCAAACTTATCCAGGACACCTAGGATCGATCACCTTTTCAAGCATCCTTGCCTCTAAATCAAATTTTGCAGTCTTGCCAACTCAAAGCTGGTTTCCTACAAGCTACGAATTGCTTAGGTATGAGTAGCAGTGCCAGCTATTCTTACGTTTCGTACTTTCAAATTTTCGATCTTACGTCTGGTCAGCTTCAGGGCTTCACCATCATATAGTCATGGAGGAAAAGTGGGAATGTCTTCTGCTCTGACAAGTGCGCCAAAACTGCAATATAATTTCAGAATCATGACATCACCACCTGATCCATATGCAACGGGCAGGGTGAAGCTAATGGCTAGCCGTCAGTGGTCATGTCATCGGTGGTCACTCAAAAGGTCATGCTAGGTCATGGAAGGTCACCAGCCGTTATTTGATCACACTTTCTGATGGATTTTACTTGCCAAGAGCTTCGCGGGAAAAACGAGCGCATGCACCGTTGAAAAAATTGAGTGAAAGGGTCTCAGGTCCGGCGACCTCTGCAGGTGAAATGCCCCAGGGTAGGATTCCGGTGCTTGTTGATTAACTTCGTCAAAAATGGCAGTAGAGCTGTGATGTCGGCACCATTGTGTTCGTCATGACCGAGCTGGCACGACCTGCATCGTTCTCATATTCACCCTCCAATCGTAACAACTACAGCAGGGATTGGCAAATGGCGGGGCACCCCCTTTGGGAGGTAATGAAGGTCTCTGGAAACCTCATCCCACATCTCTTTAGCATTAGTGTCTCTCCTTATGGAACAGGTTTCTTGACTGGTCTGTTTCACCCCAGAATTCAAAGACTAGCCAAGGTAAAACCGAGCGCACCACAGTGAGCACAATTTGATAAGCTGGTGTATCTCAATTTTCATGTAGAACCTTTCACGTATCACGGACCTAAAACCCTTTCGTGCACTCATGCAAAAGCAACTGCCATGTTTCAACCGCTGGTAATGGCATTTTCACAGCCGCTGACGTAAGAAGGGGAGGGATGGGGGGCTCGATAAGACCCCCAGCCGTTCGGCCGCCGACCGAACTTAGTTTTGCAGAAAAAAAAAACGAGTGCTATCGAACCCCTTGACGAGAGGGAGCCGATGCTATATCCAATTATAAGGTCTTGGGCTACTGCGTGCTTTTTTGGTCCTGCCTGTGATCTATCCGAACACTTCTCCCCACAAGTGCTGGGGTTAAATGGCATAGATTTCAAATGGTTCCTGTGGTAGAACTGCCATGCTTGAATTTGACTAATTAGGAATGGAAAATTTTCATATAGTAACGGAAATCTATGGAATTTCAGTGAGCTTGGTTTTATCGGCAATGGGGTCTGGCAGTGGGGTGGGGAGGTAATAAGTAATAACCCTGCCTGGCGCCCCAAAAAGGGGGCACGATCCCCGAGGCCCTGCCGATCACCTTATAACTACAGGCATCACAGCTCCACACCTTTTGCAGATGGCCAGGACCCCTTGCGATGCATCCCAACAGCAATCTTTATTCAGAACCTGCCTTGATTAACCAACGATGCATTAAATGCGACGGATAGCTCTATAATGCATTATTATCAACTATTGAAAGGGCCTCGCCGATAGGGGGGTACTGTACCCCCCTAACTTTCGATAGCGGGGGACCTGTCCCCCCCGTCCCCCCCGGTGGCGCCGCCCATGATCTCAGGCCATGAACGGTCACCAGCAGTTTTTTTGGCTATAACTTTTGATAAAAATATGCTAGAGCGGTGAAACTACGTCAGATGTGTTCAGCTCGACGATACGGATCGACTGATATGCAGCATGACCCTTTCCGGTCAGGTCATGACCTTGACCTGAGGTCAAATTTTTAAAATGACATTTCAATGTCAACGTATAGTTCTTTCGACGCGTCTCGACGGGAGGAACACGATGCTGGCAAAATAGATATCGTCACTGTCTTGAGGCAAAAGGTATTGCAGAAAACATTTTTCATAATAACAGATATTTTTGTAGTTTTGCCACCTTGAGGGTAAACCGTGGACCCGAGGTCAATTCTGAGGGCAATAATCAGAAAGGTCTGTAAAATGGCTATCGAATAAGCTTTTCCGCGGCGCTGTAGCTCTATTGGTTCCCGATTTATCCGTTGGCAGTTTCCAAAATTGTTTAAATGGACTAAATTTGACCTTTGATGACCTCTGGCGACATGACCATTGACCTGACCTGAAAACTAAACAAAGTGTTTCCGTCATTATTTTGACGCTCTTTCAATTACCGCTTACCGCGTGTCGCTACGTGGCCCAGGAGCCAAGTTAGAGTGTGTAGCGTGAAAACGCCCACCCACCCACCCACCCACCCACCCACCATGACACGGAAAACACAGGCCACCAGCACAGCGCGATTTAACTAATAGGTAATGGAGAGGTTGCAAAATTGACCTGTTCCTCAATGTAGATATTTTGTCTGGGGATTACGCAAGGCGAATGTTCGGTGAGATCAGCAGGTATCTATGGCGCTTATTCAAAGTCGATCATCCACACTCACATCATCAAAGGTCGTCTTCTATACTACGTCGGCCGAGACATCCTTTACCTTAGTGCCACTCACGGTTCGTCGGAAGGTCATCTCAGGCTCAAAAGAAACGATTTATACCATTCGAAAGCTGACGATGCGCTGAATCCGAAAATGTAATTTTTATCAAAATCGATCGATGGCCTTTTTTGAAAATTGCGTTTTTGTAAAAACTTTATAATTTTTTATTCAACGGGCTGTCCCAGACATTCCTGAAAATATAAACATGTACCGGGTGTCCCACAAAAACGTACCACATTTATATTTCGAATATCCCAAGAACCATAAGGGCAACAAAAACAATTTTACCATGATATGAAAGCTTGGTCTTTGCAAATTTTGCTGATACATGATATACGTGCTTGATGGGAAAGAGGAGCAATATTCAGATAAACTAAACCATGTTATTTTGCTTTAGCATCGGTTTCAATATTTCGTCACGCACTAGATTCTGAGGTAGCTTCCTTCATCACGAACGCACTAACGGGACAAAATACAGGTTTCGACTGAATACATTTTAGTAAGTGCATGTTTTGTCAATCAAGGCAGTGCAACAACGTTCCGGATAATTATTATTGAGGCCAGCAGGTAACGCGGAAACTTAGTACACTGAGGTAAGCCATGGGCTCCAGCTTTTGTTAGACACAATGCCTAGTACGTGCAACCAAGAGAAATAGGCAGCCACCAACCGCTCAAAGAGAACCAAAATTGTAAACACCCTCATTATCAAAGGTACTGTCAGCTCATAAAGCGTCACGAGACGCAATTTTAGCTTCATAAGCGCGTGGGAGACCAGCCGTCATCTTCATGCGCGAGCAAAGGCGGGCCGCCGTACTCCACTAACTTAACCCCTGATGTTTTCCATGTCTCGGGCTATACCCGGACGGAATCTATGTAACGGAAGTTAGCCCACATTCAGCCCACATTCGGCCCAACCCAGATTGGGGCTGCCAAATCTAGGGAAAAATCTAAAAATCTAGGGAAAAATCTAAAAACCGTTTTACGACTAAACGGCTGAGCGAAACTGAAAAATAAGACCACCATTTGAAAGATCTCTTCACCCCGGACCTAATGATATGGTTAAATACCCGATCAATTTAGCCAAAAGCATGATTTAACCAGGATGAAAATTTTCGGTCAATGGGGCGGCCCCTACGATTTTCTTCAAAATCGGCATGGTGATACTACAGGCCGAGATGATCAATCTGGCTTAAGAAACCCCTATGGGCATTGAAATATATGGGGTAAAAACGCCCCTGGAAAGATTTACCCACGCATTTCTGACAAGTGTATTGCACGCATCCCCCCAATATGGGTATCATATGAAAGCCCATGAAAACCCAAACAAAATGGTGGGGTAAAATTTACCCATTACCCCATCCGCGGTAAAGTTTACCCAAGATGAAAATTTTCGGTCAATGGGGCGGCCCCTACGATTTTCTTCAAAATCGGCATGGTGGTACTACAGGCCGAGATGATCAATCTGGCTGAAGAAACCCCTATGGGCATTGAAATCTATGGGGTAAAAACGCCCTTGGAAGGTTTTACCCACGCATTTCTGGCAAGTGTATTGAACGCATCCCCCCAATATGGGTATCATATGAAAGCCCATGAAAACCCAAACAAAATGGTGGGGTAAAATTTACCCATTACCCCATCCAGGGTAAAGTTTACCCAAGATGAAAATTTTCGGTCAATGGGGCGTCCCCTACGATTTTCTTCATCAAAATCGGCATGGTGATACTACAGGCCGAGGTGATCAATCTGGCTGAAGAAACCCCTATGGGCATTGAAATCTATGGGGTAAAAACGCCCCTGGAAAGTTTTACCCACGCATTTCTGGCAAGTGTATTGCACGCATCCCCCCAATATGGGTATCATATGAAAGCTTATGAAACCCAAACAAAATGGTGGGGTAAAATTTACCCATTAACCCATCCAGGGTAAAGTTTACCCAAGATGAAAATTTTCGGTCAATGGGGCGGCCCTACGATTTTCTTCAAAATCGGCATGGTGATACTACAGGCCGAGATGATCAATCTGGCTGAAGAAACCCCTATGGGCATTGAAATCTATGGGGTAAAAACGCCCCTGGAAAGTTTTACCCACGCATTTCTGGCAAGTGTATTGCACGCATCCCCCCAATATGGGTATCATATGAAAGCTTATGGAAACCCAAACAAAATGGTGGGGTAAAATTTACCCATTACCCCATCCAGGGTAAAGTTTATCCAAGATGAAAATTTTCGGTCAATGGGGCGGCCCCTACGATTTTCTTCAAAATCGGCATGGTGATACTACAGGCCGAGGTGATCAATCTGGCTGAAGAAACCCCTATAGGCATTGAAATCTATGGGGTAAAAACGCCCCTGGAAAGTTTTACCCACGCATTTCTGGCAAGTGTATTGCACGCATCCCCCCAATATGGGTATCAAATGAAAGCTTATGAAAACCCAAACAAAATGGTGGGGTTAAATTTACCCATTACCCCATCCAGGGTAAAGTTTATCCAAGATGAAAATTTTCGGTCAATGGGGCGGCCCCTACGATTTTCTTCAAAATCGGCATGGTGATACTACAGGCCGAGGTGATCAATCTGGCTGAAGAAACCCCTATGGGCATTGAAATCTATGGGGTAAAAACGCCCCTGGAAAGTTTTACCCACGCATTTCTGGCAAGTGTATTGCACGCATCCCCCAATATGGGTATCAAATGAAAGCTTATGAAAACCCAAACAAAATGGTGGGGTTAAATTTACCCATTACCCCATCCAGGGTAAAGTTTACCCAAGATCAAAATTTTCGGTCAATGGGGCGGCCCCTACGATTTTCTTCAAAATCGGCATGGTGATACTACAGGCCGAAATGATCAATCTGGCTGAAGAAACCCCTATGGGCATTGAAATCTATGGGGTAAAAACGCCCCTGGAAAGATTTACCCACGCATTTCTGACAAGTGTATTGCACGCATCCCCCCAATATGGGTATCATATGAAAGCTTATGAAAACCCAAACAAAATGATGAGGTAAAATTTACCCATTACCCCATCCAGGGTAAAGTTTACCCAAGATGAAAATTATCGGTCAATGGGGCGGCCCCTACGATTTTCTTCAAAATCGGCATGGTGATACTACAGGCCGAGATGATCAATCTGGCTGAAGAAACCTCTATGAGCATTGAAATATATGGGGTAAAAACGCCCTTGGAAAGTTTTACCCACGCATTTCTGGCAAGTGTATTGCACGCATCCCCCAATATGGGTATCATATGAAAGCCCATGAAAACCCAAACAAAATGGTGGGGTAAAATTTACCCATTAACCCATCCAGGGTAAAGTTTACCCAAGATGAAAATTTTCGGTCAATAGGGCGGCCCCTACGATTTTCTTCCAAATCAGCATGGTGATACTACAGGCCGAGATGATCAATCTGGCTGAAGAAACCCCTATGGGCATTGAAATCTATGGGGTAAAAACGCCCCTGGAAAGATTTACCCATGCATTTCTGGCAAGTGTATTGCACGCATCCCCCCAATATGGGTATCACATGAAAGCTTATGAAACCCAAACAAAATGGTGGGGTAAAATTTACCCATTAACACATCCGGGGTAAAGTTTACCCAAGATGAAAATTTTCGGTCAATAGGGCGGCCCCTACGATTTTCTTCAAAATCGGCATGGTGATACTACAGGCCGAGATGATCAATCTGGCTGAAGAAACCCCTATGGGCATTGAAATCTATGGGGTAAAAACGCCCTTGGAAAGTTTTACCCACGCATTCCTGGCAAGTGTATTGCACGCATCCCCCAATATGGGTATCATATGAAAGCCCATGAAAACCCAAACAAAATGGTGGGGTAAAATTTACCCATTACCCCATCCAGGGTAAAGTTTAACCAAGATGAAAATTTTCGGTCAATGGGGCGGCCCCTACGACTTTCTTCAAAATCGGCATGGTGATACTACAGGCCGAGATGATCAATCTGGCTGAAGAAACCCCTATGGGCATTGAAATCTATGGGGTAAAAACGCCCCTGGAAAGTTTTACCCACGCATTTCTGAATGGGCATGGTGATACTACAGGCCGAAATGATCAATCTGGCTGAAGAAACCCCTATGGGCATTGAAATCTATGGGGTAAAAACGCCCCTGGAAAAATTTACCCACGCATTTCTGACAAGTGTATTGCACCCATCCCCCCAATATGGGTATCATATGAAAGCTTATGAAAACCCAAACAACATGATGGGGTAAAATTTACCAATTACCCCATCCAGGGTAAAGTTTACCCAAGATGAAAATTATCGGTCAATGGGGCGGCCCCTACGATTTTCTTCCAAATCGGCATGGTTATACTACAGGCCGAGATGATCAATCTGGCTGAAGAAACCCCTATGGGCATTGAAATCTATGGGGTAAAAACGCCCTTGGAAAAACTTACCCACGCATTTCTGGCAAGTGTATTGCACGCATCCCCCCAATATGGGTATCATATGAAAGCCCATGAAAACCCAAACAAAATGGTGGGGTAAAATTTACCCATTAACCCATCCAGGGTAAAGTTTACCCAAGATGAAAATTTTCGGTCAATAAGGCGGCCCTTACGATTTTCTTCAAAATCGGCATGGTGATACTAGAGGCCGAGATGATCAATCTGGCTGAAGAAACCCCTATGGGCATTGAAATCTATGGGGTAAAAACGCCCCTGGAAAGTTTTACCCACGCATTTCTGGCAAGTGTATTGCACGCAACCCCCAAATATGGGTATCATATGAAAGCTTATGAAAACCCGAACAAAATGGTGGGGTAAAATTTACCCATCACCCCATTCAGGGTAAAGTTTACCCAAGATGAAAATTTTTGGTCAATGGGGCGGCCCCTACGATTTTCTTCAAAATCGGCATGGTGATACTACAGGCCGAGGTGATCAATCTGGCTGAAGAAACCCCTATGGGCATTGAAATCTATGGGATAAAAACGCCCCTGGAAAGTTTTACCCACGAATTTCTGGCAAGTGTATTGCACGCATTCCCCAATATGGGTATCATATGAAAGCCAAGAAAACCCAAACAAATTTAATGGTAATGGGTAAATTTTACCCCACCATTTTCTTTGGGTTTTCATAAGCTTTCATATGATACCCATATTGGGGGATGCGTGCAATACACTTGCCAGAAATGCGTGGGTAAAACTTTCCAGGGGCGTTTTTACCCCATAGATTTCAATGCCCATAGGGGTTTCTTCAGCCAGATTGATCATCTCGGCCTGTAATATCACCATGCCGATTTTGAAGGAAATCGTAGGGGCCGCCCCATTGACCGATAATTTTCATCTTGGGTAAACTTTACCCTGGATGGGGTAATGGGTAATTTTACCCCATCATTTTGTTTGGGTTTTCATAAGCTTTCATATGATACCCATATTGGGGGGATGCGTGCAATACACTTGTCAGAAATGCGTGGGTAAATCTTTCCAGGGGCGTTTTTACCCCATAGATTTCAATGCCCATAGGGGTTTCTTCAGCCAGATTGATCATCTCGGCCTGTAGTATCACCATGCCGATTTTGAAGAAAATCGTAGGGGCCGCCCCATTGACCGAAAATTTTCATCTTGGGTAAACTTTACCCTGGATGGGGTAATGGGTAAATTTTACCCCACCATTTTGTTTGGGTTTTCATGGGCTTTCATATGATACCCATATTGGGGGGATGCGTGCAATACACTTGCCAGAAATGCGTGGGTAAAACTTTCCAAGGGCGTTTTTACCCCATAGATTTCAATGCCCATAGGGGTTTCTTCAGCCAGATTGATCATCTCGGCCTCTAGTATCACCATGCCGATTTTGAAGAAAATCGTAGGGGCCGCTCCATTGACCGAAAATTTTCATCCTGGTTAAATCATGCTTTTGGTTAAATTGATCGGATATTTAACCATATCATTAGGTCCGGGGTGAAGAGATCTTTCAAATGGTGGTCTTATTTTTCAGTTTCGCTCAGCAGTTTAGGAGTAAAACGGTTTTTAGATTTTTCCCTAGATTTTTATATTTTTCCCTAGATTTGGCAGCCCCAATCTGGGCTGGGCCGAATGTGGGCTGAATGTGGGCTAACTTCCGTTACATACGGAATCTTCGGCCAGGTCAAGCCAGGAACACAGATTGACCTTCAGATTGTGATAAAGTCTGTGATCAGCAAGATTATCCGGGAAATGTGTCCTCTCAAAGTAAAGGAGGCTACTCGGGGCGAAACCACGAGCGTTTACCAAAAATGAGGACTTTTGGAAAATGCATTGTTAAAGTACAGGCTCCACGGCACACCTTTTCGGTTTTTCGTTTCGTTTTTTCGCTTTTTCGGCTTCAGCAGACGATCAGCTTCACTTGATAACATTGGTGTAGCTCCACGGTAGCGAAACCGAAAAAACTAAATCAGCAACTCGAAAAAGCGACGCGAAAAAATGAAAAACGACTCTAAAAAGCGAAAAAGCGACTTTAAAAATCGAAAAAGCGAAGCGACTCATCCAACCCAAAAGCAAGATTACTAGAACATAAGGTTGGACAAATTGTGACGTCACTGGTGCTTGGAATATTTTTCCTAGTATCCCACTAGACAGTCCTAGTTGAAACTACATTTGAAGGGAGGGCAATCCATTGCCAAGTATCTGATTTTGTGAAAATAATTGTTGGAAATGTAAAGTAAGGCACCATGGACTTGTTTTCAATTGGGAGCAGATGATATAAAAAGAAAAATAAATGTTTTACGATACTACTAAATCATATAATTTGGTACAAATTCATAGACGTATAAATAAACTGGACTGGCAATTCGAGGGGACCTCCCATGGAAGATAGTGGCGCCGACAAAGCGGCGCCAAAAAATATGTGCTGTGAAACGTTGTAAAGCAAATAAATTTGTAATTATTTTTAAATGGATGATCGGATCGAGGTGATGCTGGTGCCGTTTGACGTGCCATTTCTGGAGGCAGGTGATGGTTTAGGTCCCGGGCCATTCTCTGTCACGTGGCGCGTGTGACTTGCCGACAAACACATTGAGAACAAAAACCTATTATCGAAGCTTTAAGCCAATCCAAGGGAGGTCCCGGTGCCAAATTTGTAGGTCACATGTCCCGGTACCAAGCCACTGACATATGGAATAATCGGCACCGAGAGATACATATTGCACATGCTCGGAGCGAAGAGCATGTTTTGATGAGGCATTCTCCGATGTCCGAAAACTTTGACCTAAGCACCTAAAACTCGGCACAATGACACAACATGGACAAACGCTTGAAGGCGTTGTACGAATAGGTGTGCTGAGGTGCACTGTCCACATGCTTCGCACGTGGAAACCTTTTGATATTACACTTCGTGCTACGCGTACGTGCGGAACGATATACCGTAAGGTGGGGCTATTTGAGACAGTGGGGCTATTTGAGACAGTATTTAAAATCCTTGTAGTGCTCTTTGTATGTAAGGCATGTAGGTGATTGGTAAATTCCTTTTTAATGACCTCCTTACAAATTATTTATGTTTTTTTGATGTATTTAGCTTGATACAAATTTTCGGCGAAAGACACTGTCTTTACGTGTCTTTCGTGTCTGTGTTTAAACTGATATGTGATCAAGGCCCGTGGCCGAAAATTTGTATCAAGCTAAATACATCAAAAAAACATAAATAATTTGTAAGGAGGTCATTAAAAAGGAATTTACCAAGTATTTAAAATCGTTATAAAATAAAAACCGTTTGAAATTTTTGCTTAATTTTTGCTCAGGCGAATTTACTGCTCGATTCCACACCTTCCTGAGCAAAAATATCACATAAAAATCAAACGCTCTTCATTTTATAGCGATTTTAAATACCGTCTCAAATAGCCCCACTGTCTCAAATAGCCCCACTTTACGGTATTTATATTTCCGAAGCTAAGCATCGTAGCGACACGTGCAAGGTGGCGTTGGAAAAGTTTCACCGAGGCGCATCAGAAGTATGCCCTAAAATTCCGAATTTGAGGCAACGTGGTCAAGGTCAGATAAAATTGACCGGAAAAGGTCAATTAAACTCTCCCCGTTTGGCCACTGATTGAGCTAGAGCCTCGCATAAAAACGAGCGTGTTTCCCGTGACGGGAGCAAGCCGATGATACCTAATTTTAAGGTCCTGGCTCATCGGTTGACCTGCCAGGTCAGGTCAATGACCCAAAAGTCGGGAAAATCGGGACCTGTTAGAACGTCGTAAAGTGTGGCTGCTGTGAGGTTTTTCGCGGTGCTGATCACGAATATCATGTTAGTTTTGATCACAGATGATGTCTTCATGCATTTAGGCCAGGTCAGGTCAGGTGAAGGTCACCCAGCAGGGGTCCAGCCGGGTATTCATTGTAGGTGTCAACCGCCACTGACAGCTTCGTAACATGTTACGAAGGCACCAAAACTACTTCGAAGTTGTTGAAAGAACTGCTAAATTCGAAATCAGCTCCAAAAACTAGCTTAGAAACATGTAAAACTCGAAAAAGTGAGCCGAGGTCATCAACGGTCAATAACCTGACCTGACCTTCAGGCGACCTTGACACCCACAATAATGCATGGGACCACTATCATTTCACGTGTTTAAATGTTTGAAATCACAAAAACACTGCAATCGCGCGGATAATGTGAGCTGACATACGCAGAATCGCGATTCCGGCCAAACATGGTCTCGAGGAATAGGTTACAGGTCAAAGGTCAATTTGGTCAGCGTCAGATTGTTAGGGTAGATTTAAAATTAATTACCTCGAGGGTGCTGAAAGTTTTGTCGCGATCGGCAACTTTTTACGCGAGTTAGGTATTCGCGAAAAACGGAGGGGAGGGGGGTCCGGTCGAACCCCCTCCCCCTATAAGCCCGTGGGTTAAGAATTTGACCTCGGGTCAAGGTCACAGAAAAGGTCCTGTTGGATGCCATTCGATTTGTATTGCTGAGCTGAACACATTAATGGTCGTTTCAGCTCTCTAGCATATTTTTATCTAAAGTAATGTATTGTCAAAAAATGTTGGAGACGTTTCATGACCTGAAATGACCTCAGGGGCATAAACGGGTCATAGAAGCATTTTTTTTCGGTTTAGTGTGTCATGTTCACCTGTGGTTCTTGATGTTTGAGGGTGTTTTAAGCCAAAAGAAAGGCATTTCAATTTGTTCCCTTTGATTTACGTACGATGGAGAGGTCACAAAATTGACTTGACCTTAGGTCACACACATCCAAATTCTGAGAGAAACAAAGTGTTGGTTTATATATATATATATATATATATATATATATATATATATATATATATATATATATATATATATATATATATATATATATATATATATATATATATATATATATATATATATATATATATATATATATATATAATATATATATATATATATATATATATATATATATATATATATATATATATATATATATATATATATATATATATATATATATATATATATATATATATATATATATATATATATATATATATATATATATATAGGGTGTGGGGCAATTTGGCCGGTGTTAGTTTGCGGTCGGGATTTTCTGTTATATTGCGAGTCAGCTTCAGATTCAGCAATGACGTGTGTCCTATGACGCATTTGCCGCATTTTGGAGGTTGACTCAGGGGTCACAAGGGTCAAAATAGCCAAATTAGCGGCTCTAGATGCTAATTTAATTTCTGGCCATAATGTATCTAAATGGGCTCAGTAGCGTTACCAACAATGAAATGCTATTTTTTGCGGATGACAGCTCCTTACATGCCAGTCACAATGTTAATAATTTTCATGAAGTTGAAAAATCACTGCAAATCGACTTAAATCGCATCAAACGCTATGGAGACGACTGGATAATAACATTTAATGCTACAAAAACAGTCCAACAAACGCTTAGTAACAAAAAAAAAAAAAAAAACACATTCCATGCCTGGAATTTGGCGGTTCACCAATTCCCATTCGCGATTCCCACAAACATCTTGGAGTAACAATCTCAACTGATCTGAGATTCAAGTCTCACGTCAACAACATCCTATCAAAAATTTACCGCACGATGAGTCCTCTCTTCCCAATAGCATCTCTACTTCCACGACAAATCTTACTTCAAATCTATCAAATGTATGTCCAGCCCCATCTCGACTACTGCGACTCAATATTTGATTGCCATCTGACAGCATTTGACAAGTCCCGACTAGAGAAAGCACAGAACAGGGCGGCACGCCTTATCACTGACACACCTCGAAGGACGTCTACAGCGGGCCTCCGGAAAGAGCTGGGCTGGACCTCACTAGTAGACAGACGTCGCGCCCACAAAGTGCAACTCTATCACAAGATAGCATTAGATGATCGTGTTCCGGACTTTATAAAAGACATCATACCCAAAACGAGAAACCTAGAGATAGAGAGAAATCTGCGATGCACACAGTCCACTCAACGCACCATCCCAGCAGTCCGCTCAGCTTCCTATGCGAGATCTATCATCCCAACAACAACAAGAATCTGGAACGAACTACCCAACGACTTACGAGCCGAACACAGCCAAAAATTCTTCAATAAGAGGCTGTATGCATATGCCGGTATAAACATGTCACCTAGCTCCTACCTAAGCACAGGTTCCAAAATTGGAAACCGGCTTCACACCCGACTCAGGCTTAATTCATCAGATCTTAAAGACAAGACCACAGATTCAAATTAGGGAAAAGTGATTCAGCCAAGTGCAGTTGTGGTGCTGCTACAGAAAACAGTGAGCATTTCCTCCTAATCTGTCCACTCTTTCGCACAGAACGAGAAGAAATGTTCGAAAGGTTAACTGAAATTCTCAGTGAGAACTTTCAAAACATTCCTCGGAAAAAGAAAATAGAAACACTGCTAAATGGGCCTTCGCGAGTTATGAAGGTTACCCGTCATGACACCGCCATGGCCGTCCAGGGCTATATACTCAAAACGCGGAGATTTGCCTGCTAGAACTAGGAGCAGCACTTCCATTTCGGAATACAGAGCAATGGCGCGAGTAGGGGCGGGGACAGGCGCTTCGGCCAAGGCAGGGTCGACTTCGCTATGTTAATATTGACATTTTGATTAAGATCAGTAGTGATTAGTAGTGTTCGATTAGAAGTGTTATTGTCTGCTTTCTACGTGTTTCGAGCGGCGTCTCGTTTTAAGCGCCATAGCGCTTCTACGCCAATCGTAATGTTTCGACAAGTGTAAATATGGATGCTCAAATAAATCATCTTTCATCTCATCTCTCATCTCAGATGCGAAGACAGTTTTTTTACGAATAACTTTTGAAGTAATCAAGCTACGCCAAAACTTCGAGTACCATCGTAATTCTCTCGTCAGTCCGCATCGAAAGATATATGTGTTGACCTTGAGAAGTCAAGGTCAAAGGTTGACCTCAGGTCACATTGCATATGGTCGCTTGACCTCAAGGTCACGTGATTTCAAGGCCATCATGCATATCATTCGATGCGCCTTGGCGAGCTGAACAGAATGAGACCATTTGTGCGGCTGTATCATTTTTATGTAATGATTTATTAGCAAAAAACGTTTGGTAACCTTTGATGACGTCACATGCTCTTACAGTTGACCAATCGGAAGTAAGGCATCAAAGTAGTCAAAGTTGGTCATGAATCATGTCATTTATGGTACAATTGACCATGAAAACTCGGCCGTCCCAGCATATAGACCATGAGCGCACCGGCCAAGTTGCCCCGCTAGTCCCGGCCAAATTACCCCATGTTGTCATTCTGAAAATTTTTGTCTATAAAGTCATCACGGCTATACGGAATTAGATAAAATTGCTCTTGGAACCGCTGAACACCCCCAAGAATGGCGCTATGTCTGAATTCGTTTTTTGCCCAAATACTACATGTGATACAACTTTGTAAACAGAAGTAAACGTTACCATTTTCTAATGAAATTAACGTTTTATTAATTTTGAATAAAACTACGAGGCGCAAAGTTTTGACATTTGTCCTCCAGTTATTTCTACCCATGACAAATGAATAGAGACTAGAGCTATTTCACTCACTTTTATTAGACAGCGTACAGGTGGGGGCGGCCAATTTACACCACCGGCCAAATTACCCCACTCTCCCCTACTTCACGACCATGATACATGAATTTATTAAATTGAACTTTTTGAGCCAAACACGTACACATATGATAAAATGAATGTCACCATCGTGTTCTACGCCCCAAATTGCCTATAAAACATGTGTCACAGGCTGCGAATATCAGTTTTGATTTTCGGGGATATGTGCCTACCCGGTTGACCTGACCTTGACCCTGACCTATGCTTGACTGACCCCTACATGGAGCTGACACTCTTGTAGGCCTTATAAGATGGATTGTGCATCGTTTTGACAGAGTTTATGGCGAGAGGCGCCCATTGCGAAGTCCTGAAGTCCATGCTACTGAAAGCCCGATTTCAGGTGTTTGACCTGACCTTGACCCGACCTGTGACCTCAAAATTCGACTTTAAAATACTCATCTGAAGCGTCTGGTCGCGCTCTTTCGTTTGCCGCCTCGTGCGTTTCGCTGCGCCTATTGGTTCTCGAGTTATCGGCTGGGGGCGTTTAACGCCCCCCCCGCAGCAAACGGTGGGTGGCGAAATACCCCAGCAACTGCCGGGTTAAGAGTTGGCCGAATGACATCGTAAGTAAAAAGATAAAGCAACTGATTAAAAGGTTCATATTTTTCGACGTTTCATTCTAAGACATAGAACATTTTCAAGACAAGAACCTATCTCGTACATCCAGTTGCTATTAAAGACACTTGTTTTTACAAACATTACTGTTTCAACACGTGCATAGATTACCTACACGATTCTTATTTTACCAGTAAAACGCCTTTTGGGCGAAGAACGAGCGAGCGAGATAGTGAGCCCTGCACGTGCGGAAGGGCGAGAGGGTACTTCCAACGGGCTTGTGCAAAGCACCCTTCTAACCGGTCGCTAGCGGTGTGCCAAATTTGAACCCAATCGGCCCAGCCGTTCCTGAGATCTGGAAGCGGCATTCTGCACGTGCGCACGTGCAAACGGGGTCCAAAATGACTTGTGCACGGCACCCTACTAACTGGTCTCCAACTGTGTACCAAATTTGAGCGCAATCGGCCCAGCCGTTCTCGAGATCTGGAAACGCCCCCTGCACGTGCGCACGTGCAGTAGCACCTTAACCGCAACACATGGGAATGCATTGCCTGGTGGGTGCCTACCTGTATGCCAAGTTTCAGCGAAATCGCCCCAGTAATTTCCGAGTTATTAAAATGGGAACAAATTTGACACCTCTTATTGTTGTATTTTGCACGTGCACTGGGGGTGACCCACACGCATCGAGAGTATCCTATTTTTGGTAGAAGGGATGCTGCTACCCTATAAAATTACCGCAAGTCAATCGCCCAAGCGGCTGCTGAGATATGAGCCTCTCAAAATCACTACCTTTGCAAAACAGCTTGAACACCCTTGACTTTTCACGTGGCACGTGCCACGACGGTCACTGAGATGTATCAAAAGTAGTCAATTACGGGGTAGAAGGGATGGGGCTACCCAGCAAAAAAGACCGCAGGCCAATCGGTCCAGCGGTTGCTGAGATATAAGCCTCTCAAAAGCGTTACAGGCCGGGCCGGGCCGGGCCGCTCATACTGAGATTTTTCCGTTATATTGAAAAGACTCGCTTCGCTCGCTGCGCTCGCTCGCTCGTAAAAACATTTGAAGACATTTTCAGCACAGTACATACACACACACTCATAAGCAGTAGCAATACCATATCGATGGTCCCTAGTCCCTACCTATACAATTGTTCACAGGTCTACGTCACGCGGGGGCCCAGTGGCGGCCCATCATACGATGAAAGGGTTCCGCGCGCGTTCACCTGTTTGTTGATCAGGGGGTCCATGTCTCGGATTTACACTGCTTCCAGGGCTGTCAAGTGTCTCCCTGGGGTCCCTCGTGCTAGTGTTGTCGTGTTGGTAGTGAGGGTGCGTCTCGTGAGCTGTTGGTTGTGGTGTTTCTCCATGTGTGTGTGTGGTCCGCCCGACTGCAGGTGCATAGTCAGTCTACGGGATAAGGTGGTTGTTGTCAGGCCGATGTACCCACTGTTTGGCAGGAGTGCACAGTCTCCTGTGTTACATTTGAAGCGGTACACGACGAATCACTCGAATGCAGAACACTCGAATCGACTCACACTCGAAGTCGATTCGATTAGTTAACTCTTGTCGATTAGTTAACTCACACTCGAATCGACTCAAAAGATCATCAATGCAGAACTCGCTGTCGTCTTCAACAACCAATGCATATGTAATATATATATATATATATATATATATATATATATATATATATATATATATATATATATATATATATATATATATATATATATATATATATATATATATATATATATATATATATATATATATGTTACAGGCAAAGTGAAAACTCGGGCATTTTGCAAAATGCCTAGGCAATTTGCAAAATGCCTGACCGGCTAGGCATTTTGCAAAATGCCCAGGCAATTTGCAAAATGCCTGACCGGCCAGACATTTTGCAAAATGCCTAGGCAGTTTGCAAACTGCCTGGCCCACCAGGCATTTTGCAAACTGCCTGAAATTATTTTCTCAGGCAGTTTGCAAAATGCCTGACATCGAACTCTCACCAGCGACGATGCGTAAGCATTATTGTAAGTGCCGCCTACAGGGGTAATCACAACCGATACGCACCAAGTGGGAGGACACACAGTGAGATATTCTCCGGGTAGCGCTGCCGAGTTCAAGGTCACTGAGCCCCAGGCAGCGGCCCGACCGCCGCGCCGGCTGCCGGGCGCCCGGCGCGGTTTTATCGGTAAACACGCGTTAAACACGGTAATGTTTCTAAGAGCCCTGATGACTCTGGAAATACTTTGGGTGGATATTGATCAGAAAAGAATGTTCTTTCGATGTATGATAGTTTGATTGGCGAGCCACGCCTACATTATCAATGCATTGTGACTGTGTAAAGATGAACACGATGAACATGTCCGTACTCCGTTGCATGTAAAACTTGTAATTTCTAAGCGTCTTTTTATTATAAAGGTGTGCACGTGAGTCGTGGATGACCAAAAACTTGCTTTTCTGGAAAAGCCACATGGTCTTGTAGTCTATGGAATGTATCTCATCTCATTCCAATACATGTTTTTAAATACTGTTTTTCCTGAAATGTACCAAAAATGGCTGATTTCTCAAGATATAGACTATTTCTTTCCACGTGACACGTGATTAACAAAAATGCTTATTGTATACGCTTGTCTCTGTTCTATCGATCGCTGGCAACCCCGTGTCGCTGCGGCCCTCTGTTGCCGTGATGTAAGTAAGCACGGGAAGCGAAGAATGTCCGGTCAGTATTCGGCCGGTCGCCGCGTTTTTCCGCGCCCATGTTTTTTCTGTGCCCTGCTCCGCGCCCCATCGCAGCATTCATACACACGCACGGCTACAACTCCGTATACGAAAAGTATAGGGAGATGTTGGCTCAATCTACACAGTCCATTCAGTAGTGGTTCCATCTCGACGGAAGTGGCGCAAGACGTGGGTATAGGTATTCGTAAATATTGAATGTGTTTGGGGCTCAGGCACATGGGAACGACGTGGTCAACGCCTGTGGTAAACAAAAACGGTAAAATAAATCAATCACAAGTCAGGCATTTTGCAAAATGCCTGAGCCGCCAGGCATTTTGCAAACTGCCTGAAATTATTTTCTCAGGCAGTTTGCAAAATGCCTGACATCGAACTCACACCAGCGACGATGCGTAAGCATCATTGTAAGTGCCGCCAACAGGGGTTAATAACAAGCGATACGCACCAAGTGAGAGGACACACAGTGAGACATTCTCCGGGTAGCGCTGCCGAGTTCAAGGTCACTGAGCCCCAGGCAGCGCGAGCGGCCCGGCCGCCGCGCCGGCTACCGGGCGCCCGGCGCGGCTTTATCGGTAAACACGCCTTAAACACGGTTATGTTTCTAAGAGCCTTGATGACTCTGGAAATACTTTGTGTGGACTGTGGATATTGATCAGAAAAGAATGTTCTTTCGATGTATGGTAGCTTGGTTGGCTAGCCATACGTCTACATTATCAATGCATTGTGACTGTGTAAAGATGAACATGCCCGTTGCATGTAAAACTTGTAATTTCTAAGCGTCTTTTTATTACAAAGGTGTGCACGTGGGTCGTGGATGACCAAAAACTTGTTTTTTTTCTGGAAAAGCGGAAAAGCCACATGTTCTTGTTGTCTATGGAATGTATCTCATCTCATTCTAATGCATTGCCATTGTTTTTTAAATGCTGTTTTTCCTGAAATGTACCAAAAATTGCTGATTTCTCAAGATATAGACTATTTCTTTCCACGTGACACGTGATTAACAAAATTTTTTATTGGATACACTTGTCTCTGTTCTATCGATCGCTGGCAACCCCGTGTCGCTGCGGCCCTCTGTTGCCGTGATGTAAATAAGCACGGGAAGCGAAGAATGTCGGGTCAATATTCGGCCGGTCGCCACGTTTTTCCGCGCCCATGTTTCTATGTGCCATGCTCCGCGCCCCATCGCAGCATTCCTACACACGAACGGCTACAACTCCGTATACCAAGGCCCTCTAACCGTATACGAAAATTATAGGGAGACGTTGGCTCAATCTACACCATTCAGTAGTGGTTCCATCTCGACGGAAGTGGCGCAAGACGTGGGTATATTCGTAAATATTGAATGTGTTTGGGGCTCAGGCACATGGGAGCGACATGGTCAACGCCTCTGGTAAACAAAAACGGTAAAATAAATCAATCACAACTCAGGCATTTTGCAAAATGCCTGACCCACCAGGCATTTTGTAAACTGCCTAGGCAGTTTGCAAAATGCCTGGTGGGTCAGGCAGTTTGCAAACTGCCTAGGCATTTCGCAAAATGCCTGGCGGTCAGGCATTTTGCAAATTGCCTGGGCATTTTGCAAAATGCCTAGCCGGTCAGGCATTTTGCAAATTGCCTAGGCATTTTGCAAAATGCCCGAGTTTTCACTTTGCCTGTAACATATATATATATATATATATATATGTTACAGGCAAAGTGAAAACTCGGGCATTTTGCAAAATGCCTAGGCAATTTGCAAAATGCCTGACCGGCCAGGCATTTTGCAAAATGCCTAGGCAGTTTGCAAACTGCCTGACCCACCAGGCATTTTGCAAACTGCCTGAAATATTTTCCCAGGCATTTTGCAAAATGCCTGACATCAAACTCGCACTAGCGGTGATGTATAAGTAAGCATCATTTCTAACTGGCGCTTACAAAAGTTAATCTCTGTCAATGCGCACCAAGTGAGAAGACACTGCGTTCTCCGGGTAGCGCCGCCAAGTTCAGGTCACTGAGCCCCAGCGGCCATCGGGTGCCGAGCACCGGGCGTGGTTTCGTTGGTAAACATGCGCTCGGCACAATAGGTAATTGCGCTGTTTCTAAGAGCCCTTGGTGACTTTTTGAGAATACTGTGGGTGGATATTGACCACAAAAGAATACTCTATCAAATTACGAAAATTTGATCGTTACACGTTTACATTATCAATAGTCTCTGCCTGAACAGTAGCCCACCAGAGCAGAATACTGGACATCGCAGCTTTTATACACACGGCTACAACTGTCAACTCCGTATATACGAAAGGTACGGAGACGGTGGCTCAAGTCCATTCAGTGGTAGTTCCATCTCGACGGAATGACGCAAGACGTAGTTTACAGATATCACGAAATTGATGCGCGGTTGGCACGGTCTGTTATGTTGTCCATTCCATGTCCCTCCAAGTGCTGAATGGGTGTAATTTTAACGGGTTCAGCACCAGGGCATCTGGACCAGGGCGCTCGGCATCTAAATCGGCCATCCCCCGGTATCTGAAGACCTTACCATGAAGCTGAGGCCGCTAAACCTCAGGCTGCAACCCTGACTTTATACCGTCATCCAGAAAAGATGCAGCTGGATTTCGCCAAGACCCACCAAATCTGGACCATTCAGGACTAGAGATTCAGACTTTTTCAGTGATGAGGCGATATTAGAGCTTTTCTAAGTCACTAACCATCCCGACAAACAGTTCTGAGCCAACAGCAGCTCAGAGGCGCTGCACCGTCGAGACAGTGAAGCATCCACTGGCGATTCTCGTTTGGGGCATGATGGGCTACATAGGCCTCTTTGAGCTTCACCATGTGCCGCAGGGACAGACCACGTGGCCGGTGATAACTTGTCAGCGAGGTGCTGGAGAACACTGACGCAACTACGAGCAATCAATTTCGGGACACAAGTACAATATCCCGCAACAATTTCGTAACACCCTGTATTCGTGACACCCCTGTATTTGGGCTCAGGCTCAGGCTCAGTGGACCGTTTATGGTCAACGCCTGAAGTCAACAAAAACGGTGGAATATATGGAAACTCAGGCATTTCGCAAAATGCCTGGCGGGTCAGGCATTTTGTAAAATGCCTAGGCAGTTTGCAAAATGCCTGGTGGGTCAGGCAGTTTGCAAACTGCCTAGGCATTTTGCAAAATGCCCGGGTTTTCACTTTGCCTGTAACATATATATATATATATATATATATATATATATATATATATATATATATATAGATATATATATATATATATATATATATATATATATATATATATATATATATATATATATATATATATATATATATATATATATATATATATATATATATATATATATATATATATATATATATATATATATATATTCGTGTACTTCGGCAGAATGTCTTCATTTTTGCATGTGATGTTGAAAGCCAGAGCGTATTTGCATTTGATTCGTTTCTTTTCAGTTTGTTCTATGCGTCGAATAAGCGTTTTGGTTTCGTTCGGAAGTCGATATATTATATCACCTAATGACATATTGGCTAACCGGTTTCAACGATCATTCGTCATCGTCAGAGCCTTTCGTATAAATAAATAAACACTAGATACATATATCATACACAAAGCAAAATATCCGTCAATGTGCTCAAAATCAGTTTTTTGGGTTTGATACTTAAATCAAAACGAGCTAGCTCGAGCTTTAAAATGATAGGCACTGGTGATATAGCTAAATGGTGTTTCCTAGTTATATAAACGTCTGAACATGAGATAAAATAAGGTCTAAAACTGTTACGTAGTAGGGTGCACTATCACCCCTCAGAAGGCACCACCGAGTAGCTCAGTAGTGCGTCAAGACTTGATTTGTTTGTTAATGAATGGTGTATTCTTCGATGTCAGCAGGGCTTCAAAGATCCAGAGTTTCCTGTGGCTGTTACAGGACTTGATGATGCAGGTGTTGTCATTCAGCTCCTGTCTGGTCAGGCTGTGGTCATGGTCGTGTTCCATGTGGTCGTGTGGGCCACCTGCGTTCCTGTGCATTGTGAGACGTCGCGATAGAGTTGTTGTTGCACCGATGTAGTGTTTTGGATACGCTCTGGCTTTCAACATCACATGCAATATATATATATATATATATATATATATATATATATATATATATATATATATATATATATATATATATATATATATATATATATATATATATATATATATATATATGTTACAGGCAAAGTGAAAACTCGGGCATTTTGCAAAATGCCTAGGCAATTTGCAAAATGCCTGACACGCCAGGCATTTTGCAAAATGCCCAGGCAGTTTGCAAACTGCCTGACCCACCATGCATTTTGCAAACTGCCTAGGCATTTTACAAAATGCCTCACCCGCCAGGCATTTTGCAAAATGCCTGGGTTTCCATATATTCCACGGTTTTTGTTGACTACAGGCGTTGATCATAAACGTTCCACTGTGCCTGACCCCACAACACATTTCACATGTGTTGTGGGCACATGTGACACATTCCACGCTCACGAATACAGGGTGTCACGAAATTGTTTCGGGATGTTGTACTTGTGTCCCGAAATGTATTGCATCGTAGTTGCGTCAGTGTTCTCCAGCACCTCGCTGACAAGTTATCAGCGGCCACATGGTCTGTCCCCGCGGCACCTGGTGAACCTCAAATAGGCCTCTGTAGCCCATCATGCCCCAAATGAGAATCCCCAGTGCCCAGTGGGTGCTTCGCCGTCTCGACGGTGCAGCGCCTCTGAGCTGCTGTTGGCCGGCTTGTCGGGACGGTTAGTGACTAAGAAGAGCTCTAATAGCCGTTTTCACGACGGGCTATCCGGCGATTGCACCTAATCTGACCAACTCTGCACATAATCTCTTTTACAGCAAATATCTTTATTTTATGAATTTATTTCAGTGTTTTAACCGATGATGCTCTCTGATAATATGACAAAGGAGGCATACAGTCGTCCTCAAAATTATTCATACCCTTGTTAATTTACGACATATTTTGCTTTTTTGATGAAAAGAAAACATTTTGTCGAGCTTATTTATGATTTATATATGACCAACAGGGGAATGAATAACAGCAACATACAACTGATAAAATATTCAGTTTCAGGTCTGTTTTATTCATGAATCTTTGAAAACACTCATGTTCAAAAATATTCATACCCTTGGTTTTCAGAGTTCAGTGTCTTTCTTCAGTAGTCGATAGCATATCCTTTGTTCCTTATTACTGCTTCTAGTCAGTTCCTGTAGGTGCTCACAAGCTTGCCACACGTTTTCTGTGGGATTTTGGCCCATTCTTCCCTGGCGAAAGCCTCCAGCTGGGTCAGGCTAGTCGGTTTCCTGGCCGTCACTCGGGTCTTCAAGTCCCGCCATATATTCTCTATGGGATTCAGATCAGGACTCTGACTAGGCCACTCGAGGACGCTGATATCATTGTCCTCGAACCATTCCTTGACTACTTTAGCCGTGTGTTTGGGATCATTGTCTTGCTGGAACTTCCAGTTGTTGCCGAGTTCCAGCTTCTCTGCAGATTCCTTCAGGTTTTCGTCCAGAATTTGGATATAGTCCTCCTTTCTCATGGTGCCCTGGATCCTGACGAGGTTTCCTGTGCCGCGGGAAGAGAAGCATCCCCACAACATGATGTTTCTGCCACCGTGCTTGACGGTTGGCACCGTGTTCTTGGGATTGTAGTCTCCTTTACTCCTCCAAACATATGCAGCATCCATGTGCCCAAACAACTCCAACTTCGTCTCATCAGACCACAGGATGTTTGCCCAAAAGTTGGAATCTTGCTGCATATTGCCTCTAGCAAAGGCCAGGCGAGCCTTGCAAAGGCCAGGCGAGCCTTGCTAGAGGCAATATGCAGCAAGATTCCAACTTCTGGGCAAACATCCTGTGGTCTGATACGAAGTTGGAGTTGTTTGGGCACATGGATGCTGCATATGTTTGGAGGAGTAAAGGAGAGGCCTACAATCCCAAGAACACGGTGCCAACCGTCAAGCACGGTGGCAGAAACATCATGTTGTGGGGATGCTTCTCTTCCCGCGGCACAGGAAACCTCGTCAGGATCCAGGGCACCATGAGAAAGGAGGACTATATCCAAATTCTGGACGAAAACCTGAAGGAATCTGCAGAGAAGCTGGAACTCGGCAACAACTGGAAGTTCCAGCAAGACAATGATCCCAAACACACGGCTAAAGTAGTCAAGGAATGGTTCGAGGACAATGATATCAGCGTCCTCGAGTGGCCTAGTCAGAGTCCTGATCTGAATCCCATAGAGAATCTATGGCGGGACTTGAAGACCCGAGTGACGGCCAGGAAACCGACTAGCCTGACCCAGCTGGAGGCTTTCGCCAGGGAAGAATGGGCCAAAATCCCACAGAAAACGTGTGGCAAGCTTGTGAGCACCTACAGGAACCGACTAGAAGCAGTAATAAGGAACAAATGATATGCTATCGACTACTGAAGAAAGACACTGAACTCTGAAAACCAAGGGTATGAATATTTTTGAACATGAGTGTTTTCAAAGATTCATGAATAAAACAGACCTGAAACTGAATATTTTATCAGTTGTATGTTGCTGTTATTCATTCCCCTGTTGGTCATATATAAATCATAAATAAGCTCGACAAAATGTTTTCTTTTCATCAAAAAAGCAAAATATGTCGTAAATTAACAAGGGTATGAATAATTTTGAGGACGACTGTATAAGCAATTAGTACAACCCTAGCTGATGGCTACTAAGAGACACACTGAACCAGTTTGACCAAATATGCACCTAATCTGCACCAGATGTGAACCAAATGTGTACCAGATGGCCGTCGTGAAAACGGCTAATATCGCCTCACGGCCTCATCATTGAAAAGTCTGAATCTCTAGTCCTGAATGGTCCAGATTTGGTGGGTTTTGACGAAATCCAGCTGCATCACTTATGGATGACGGTAAGTCAGGGTTGCAGCCTGAGGTTGAGCGGCTTCAGCTTCAGGGTAAAATCTTCAGATACCGGGGGATGACCGATTTAGATGCCGAGTGCCCTGGTCCAGATGCCCTGGTGCCGGACCCGTTCAAATTACATCCATTCAACACTCAGGAGGGGCATGGAGGGACAAGACCGCGCCAACCGCGTATCAAGTTCGTGACACTCTATACCTACGTCTTGCGTCAATTCTGTCGAGATGGAGCCAACGCTGAATGGACTTGAGCCACCGTCTCCGTACCTTTCGTATATACGGAGTTGTAGCCGTGTGTATAAAAGCTGCGATGTCCAGTATTCTGCCCCGGTGGGCAACTGTTCCGGCAGCGACGATTGATAATGTACCTAAACGTGTAACAATCAAATTTTCGTAAATTGGAAGAGTATTCTTTTCTGATCAATATCCACCCATAGTATTTTCAAAAAGCCATCAAGAGCTCCTAGAAACAGTACAATCATTGTGCCGAGCGCATGTTTACCCACGAAACCACGCCCGGTGTTCGGCACCCGACGGCCGCTGAGGCTCAGTGACCTGAACTCGGCGGCGCTACCCGGGTAACGCAGTATCCCCTCACTTGGTGCGCATTGACAGCGATTAACTTTTGTAAGCGGCAGTTACAAATGATGCTTACCTATACATCGTCGCTAGTGCGAGTTTGATGTCAGGCATTTTGCAAAATGCCTGGAAAAATATTTCAGGCAGTTTGCAAAATGCCTGGTGGGTCAGGCAGTTTGCAAACTGCCTGGGCATTTTGCAAAATGCCTGGCCGGTCAGGCATTGATGATATATATATATATATATATATATATATATATATATATATATATATATATATATATATATATATATATATATATATATATATATATATATATATATATATATATATATATATATAAACGCAGAACGCCGCCAAACGCAGACACCGCAAAAACACCCGCAACGCCCGCCCGCCCGCCGCCAACTTCCACTGAGCTGGTCCTCGCCCCACTGACACGTAACGCGAAGTGCGACGACAGGGGCCCGACACTAGCCGGCTGGCTCGACGATCACATTATTTCGGATGCGATACGAATCCCATCTCACTATCCCGAAGATTACGAAATAGCAGCTGGTGGCAAGGAGATAGGTGCGATGGAAATAGACTAATACCTCCGTATTTGAAAATTTGAGTCCTACATCCTCAATTCTGTCAACTCAAATATTGCTCTGATTACTCATGTATGACTTGACGAAAACATCTGGATACTTGCAGTGATGAAATACGTAATTTGTAACCCCTCAACAAGCACAGAGGCCAGTTTAACCGACAGAAAAATAGCCGCCTGGCGGAATTTTTTGCCTAATAAGTTCGTTCGCTAACTTAGCGAACGAACTTACACGCGAGCCACCCCATGTATTAAGTTCGCGGGTATCTTTTCGGTGGTGCTTTTTTTGGTCCTTAGGGGGTTTTAAAAGTTTATTTCTGTGCAAATTTTATGTGCAAGTGATAGACAATAGTGCAATCATCTAGTTCTGGCTTTTTCAGCCAGTTCGGCCTAGCCGTTCGGCTGCTAAGATTAGACGAATTTGAGGTCACCTTTTCATAGTACTGAGGCCAGTTTTACCAACAGAAAAATAGCCGCCTGGCGGAATTTTTCGCCTAAAGGCCGATTCACATACGGATCGAGAGCGGTAAAGCTCTATCCGCTTACGTGCTTATCGCGTTTACACTCCGTATGTGAAACGGTCTTAAGGCAAAAAATTCCGCCAGGCGGCTATTTTTCTGTTGGTTAAACTGGCCTCTGTGCTTGTTGAGGGGTTACAAATTACGTATTTCATCACTGCAAGTATCCAGATGTTTTCAACAAGTCATACATGAGTAATCAGAGCAATATTTGAGTTGACAGAATTGATGATGTAGGACTCAAATTTTCAAATACGGAGGTATTAGTCTATTTCCATCGCACCTATCTCCTTGCCACCAGCTGCTATTTCGTAATCTTCGGGATAGTGAGATGGGATTCGTATCGCATCCGAAATAATGTGATCGTCGAGCCAGCCGGCTAGTGTCGGGCCCCTGTCGTCGCACTTCGCGTTACGTGTCAGTGGGGCGAGGACCAGCTCAGGGGAAGCAATACGAGTGTCCGGTCAACAACCATGGACAGGAAGAAGAGGAGCAGAAATTTCAGTAGCAGAGACATGCATTTGTTAGCCGATGTCATGAAGACTGAAGTAAAAGTCATCGAAAATAAGCGACACGATGGAAGGAGTAATGAAGAACGAAAACGGTCTTGGAAGAACATTGTTACAGCCTGTAATGCAAGGTCAGAAGAAAAATGGGACTAGAAACAGCTGACACAGCTCTGGAGAGATATGAAAAGGACGGCCAAAAAGAACCATTATCGGTTTAAACGGCAGCAAATGGGCACTGGTGTTGGACCGGATCCTGCGCCGTTGGAACGTCAGCCACCCCCGCGACACGCACATATTAAACTGATCACTCGGTGATAATCGTCCTTTGTGTGGCATTGAATTGGACACCGACGACGCCTCACCGGTGAAGTGACGGGGCGGGGGTGAGGACGGGGGTGACGGAGACGAACCGACGAGGGCAGACGAGTAATCTGAGATACGGCTGTTGCAAGATCATGCAGTAGACTGGCGGTCGGCCATACAGAGTGAAATAACACAAGGCGATTAGCATTATTGATGCTGATTGGCACGGCTTCAAACGCTGTTCTGGTTAGGTTAATGCATCACCACATCCCATTGTTACGGCTGTACTCATTGCATGTGTAAAAACGCTGATTGGGTGCCACCGGTCCCATAAATAACGGAATTACGCACTTGTTCATTGGACCAGCTGATCGCCGCATCCCGATCAGCTGATCGGGAAGCCCTTTAAACTGGCGTGTAAGTCGGCATTTAAATATTTACACGCGTGTAGCTACCCACCAGTTAAAGGGACCCTCCCACCTTAACATTAGATTTGAGTTGAGATAGCCAAAATGGGGTCCCTGGCTCACAATTACCGGTTTCGGCACTCACAACATCGAGAAATGCCTTAAATCGGAAATATTGAATTTCAAAATTGCAGCATTTTGATTCAGAGGGGCTAATGCTTA
The DNA here is from genome assembly GCF_019059575.1 of Amphibalanus amphitrite. NCBI lineage: Eukaryota > Metazoa > Arthropoda > Thecostraca > Balanomorpha > Balanidae > Amphibalanus > Amphibalanus amphitrite. The sequence continues at coordinate 209,363 of NW_024882515.1, read as the reverse complement.
GGAATACCCCTCTGAATGTGTGACGTCAGCGCAAATATCTAACGATTTTTAAATGTTTGACTAAAACGTTTTGTAGCACGCGGTGGTATATGCTATTTGCGCGCAACATCTGCCGCAAACGCCGCACTTCTAAAATAAAGTCGCTAGAAACAGCGGAGATCCCAAAAAAGTAAACAAAAGTAAAAGTATAATACCTTGAAAACCTGTGAATATTTTTCGGTGAAATTTGGTAGATATTCGTTTTCGCTCTTTCTGAACCGAGCGACATCACTTTCATGCCAATTCATAAACTTTTTTGAAGGTGGGAGGGTCCCTTTAACCGCGAATGAGTCCCCGGGTAAAAGTTGGTGGGCAGCTACACGCGTGTAAGGAAGTTAGCCACCAAAATAAACGCGAGATAACCGCAAACTGAAAGTCTCCAGCCTCAGTCTTCTTTGGCAATGAGCGGTGATAAATCATTTTTGCCCTCTTCGAGTAAAATACGGTACATACAGAAAATTCGTGATAAATTTGAACCAGGCTCGTTTTATTATCACAAACCATCGCTAATGTAAAGTTTAAAGCATGCAAATTAAGACTGGATAGACAATTTGAAGCTTTCTTGCAAATATTCTGAGCTGAGATGCTACGCACATTCCGGCGTCCTAGCAGGGAGTTTCGGGCCACCCACTCTCGGTGATCCTAAAATCAATTAAATGATGCTTTCATTGAATGTCCTCTTCAAAAGATTTTATTCTTGTCGCGCAAGGTCGAAAATTTAATTACAAATTGCATTCTAACAGAAAATACTAGGGTGACCCGCGTGCTCCGCAACGCGAAAAGGGATATTTTCGATCGGCGGGTGGTGGGTTGTTCTTGTGTCGGTTGGGTTATCTATCCATTTCGGTCGATTGCTTTTTGACGGCTAAACGTTTTGGTTTGTGGAAAAAAGGGGAATATTTGTTTCTGGTCCCTAAAAAGCTGTTTCTGGCACCTAATTGCTGATCAGCCCCAAAATGCTTATTCGACCCTAATATCTGAATCTGGCACCTAATTGCTTCCACACAGCCTAAAGTTGCCAGATCGTCTAGTTGAACTCCGTATTTGCTGTTTGCTGATTCAGCACCAAAACCAAAACATCCAGCACCTATTTGATTCCACGTTTGCCTACCTAATTCGCGTAATCTTCCTGATTTTATGTATCCTAACAACATGAACGTTGCATTCGGTGATGTCAAGTGCCATTTTCGCCAGTGGAGATAATGATTAATGCCATTTCTAGCCAAAAGAGAATCACTAGCCAGCTATGGTGCAGCATAGCAAGACGCTCCTATACCAGCCCGCTATGTAGAGACTAGAGATTATTGCACCCTCAGCCATTTTAACGTGAAAAGTTTGGATCCGTCACTTCCAGCCAGGCTCTCAGGTCATATACTGGAGTAAAGCAAAATGTCAACTCTGAACAGACATGCCACGCAACCGGCCCTCTTTTCAATATTATTAGCTTTCTGCAATCATCGTCTGACTCCATCTCGATCAAACGCAGCATCCGGTTTCTACAGGGGCGTTTGACTGACCGGCCACACAATAACCAAAAACAAAATCAAAGCTTCATGCACACATATGACATAAGTAAGAAACGGATGAAAAAAGCACAACCACGGCACAACTCTGCGCGGCAAACAACGGACAATGTCCCACGCAAGATCCCGCGTTTCTTCAGCGGCCTTGAACGGAATGAAAACATTACATTTCTTTTTTGGAGCTATTTGATGACGTCAAAAAATACAATACCCGTTTTAATGGTCAAAATCGAGACAATTACTCACAAAAATTTTTCCGTTTAAGCATTACAAATAAATACTTTTAAATATTTAAATGACATTGTTTTTTTCAAACAAATCAATATTATTTGCTTACTTAAACGTCATATACAATGCTGAGATCACTACGGGGCTGTCTTAGAGTGTAGCTGCACTGGCAACCTTTAGGCTAGACTCCAGGGGTCATTATACCAGAACAACATGATTCTACCAGCCAGTAGTTCATTTTTCTACTAGATTGGTGCTACGCTCAGCATTTAGGTGCCAGATTCAGAAAAAAAGAGTAAGGCGTACCGATGAATAGGTGCCAGAAACAGCTAATTAAGGTCATTTTCCATGATTGGTGCTGGTATCCACCAAATAGGTGCTGAGGACCAATTTTGGGGCGAGTCAGCTTTTAGGTGCCAGAAATAGCTTTTCTGGGACGCAATTAAATGGCGTCCTGGAAAAAATATTCACCGCATCGAGGTGCCCGTGTCTGATAAGCATGCTTTCCACTTCAGAATCTGTCAAATGTGCTTTATAATTTAGGCGCGTAGTTTTATGACAAATTAAAGGCGTAGATAATTTTCACTAAAAATCGTTTTGCAGAGGTTTGAAACATTTATATTTTTAACCCGCGCCCTGCTGGGGGGGGGGGTGTTTGAACACCCCCCTTGTGGTTTTTCGCGAATATCTCAAAAACGGCGGCGCGGAGCGCCGCCGTTTTTGGTACACCTTATCATACATCAATTCTACACATGTTGTGAAAATTTCAGACCAAGGTCATTCAAGGTCAGGTCACCAGGTCACTTGAAGTGACCTCACCTCATAAAAAGTTTCAATGTCTGTCATAGCTACACCGAGTGACCGATCGCTTTGAAACTTTCAGCGATTGCTAAGAGCAATAGCATGTACAAAATGTATATCTCAGAATTTTGATATCGATGACCTAAGGTCAGGTCAATTTTGCGACCTCCCCATTATAAGTCAATGGGAGAAAATTGAAATGCGCCTCTTTTGGACGAAAGACATTATAAACACTCCCAAACACTGAATTACAAGTGGTTTAGACACACTGAACATGAAAATGGTGTCCGTGACCCCTGTTTATGCCCTGAGGTCATCTTAGGTCACAAATGGTATCTAACAGTTTTTCGCAAATAACTTTTGATAGAGGCATGCTAGAGCGATGAAAATGCCTTAGATGTGTTCAGCTCGACGATACGGATCGACCGATATGCAACATGACCCTTTCCGGTCAGGTCATGACCTTGACCTGAGGTCAAATTTTGAAGTTGACCTTTCAAGGTCAAGTTATAGTTCATTCGATGCGTCTTGACGAGAGGTACACGATGCCGGTAAAAGTAAGCTCGTACAAGGCTTGGGTCAAAAGTTATTGCAGAAAAACTGTTTCCGAAAAAATCGGCTATTTTTGCAGTTTTTGCCCCCTGCAGGCAAAACCGTTGACGTTAGGTCAAATCTGAGAAAATTACTCAGAAAGGGCGTTAATAGGGCTATCGAATGCGCTTTTCCGCGGCGCTGTAGCTCTATTGGTTCCCGAGTTATGCGTTGGCTTCTTGGAAATTGTCGACATTCGACCTGGAAATCGGCGAAATTTTGTCTTCAATGACCTCTGGTGACCTGACCTTTGACCTGACCAAAAAATTGACCGAAGTGATTTCGTCATTATTTTTGACGCTCTTTCGAACGCCGCCTTCCGCGTATCGCTACGTGGCCCAGGAGCCGAGTTAGAAGGGGGGGGGGGGGTGTTCAAACACCACCCCCCCCAGCAGGGCGTGGAAATCCAGGACCCCCAGCTGGGCGCGGGTTAAGAATACTGTTGATTGTCATGCAAACGTGATGATTAGATCTTTGAGAGAATTGAATGCTCTTTCCAATGATGGCATTTTCAATTGTCAAACGTATTAGGTTAAGCAGCAAAATCCGTGTAATTATTTAGTGGCACATTTTGGACAAATACCATTTAATTCAGCGATTTTTTCCACATTGTTTTTGATCAATTAGCTTTTCACAATTTTTCCATGAGAGACGGTACATTTTTATTGCTAATAGGCGCTATTTCAACTCATTCCGTCTGACGATCACCTAAAATTAATATAAATTCCAAAATCCGTCCAAAACGTCCATTTTTCAAAAGAAAGTGTCCTCCCCGGTGCACGTGGCGCGTGCCAACCCCTGCACCGCACACCATTCGATAGCCCGTTCGATTCTCTACACGATGCTGTTTTCCCCGTACCGGTCGGGCCCACGGTTACCGAGATATTGCACCGGGACCGGACCCGTGTCGGGCAAATTTGGCTGTTTTCGCCCGTTTTTGCCAGCCGATTAATACATGTTAAGTCTATGACGCGAATTTGCACTTTTTGGGCACGCGCCACGCGCTCGCTATCGATCCGATCGAGCTGAGACCCATCAAAGGCACGTTGTCCATCCTTGTTCTATGAGTTGCGCAAACTTCAGCGCGGTAGGTGCAACGGTGTGACCTGTAACCCGCGCTACGTAGCACCATGTCGCGACCTTCGTAATAGACAGAAACTACGTCACCACAAATAGTAATATAGACAAGCGGCTGCGCCACTTGCTTTGCTGCGTGGTAGGAAAAAAATTGCGGCACCAGCCAATTTGCTTTCGAATGGTGTTTGATTCATGTCGATGTGTCGTCTAGAAGCATAGATATGGACGGAAATGTGAAGAGAATTTAAAAAAGAACTGTTCTGAGGGCGTTGTTGGATGAAATTTGGGTGATACGGGGTCAAGACGGGTCAAAGGGGTCAGCCCCGGTCACTTTGGGTTAGGCCAGGTCACATAGGTCACCTCTCGTCCAGCTGGGATCAGCCCGGGCCACTGTTCTGCTTTTGCCTCCACCACTACCCCTACCCCTACCACTACCCCTACCCCTACCACTACCCCTACCCCTACCCCTGTCCCCTACCACTACCCCTACCACTACCCCTACCACTACCCCTACCACTACATCTACCCCTACCACTACTACTACCCATACCACTACCCCTACCAATACCCCTACCACTACCCCTACCACTACCCCTACCACTACCCTTACCACTACACTACCCCTACCACTACCCCTACCACTACCCCTACCCCTACTCCTACCAACACCGCTGGGTCATGTCAGGTCACAGAATAATTCGTGCCATTCCATTGCCCTTACTCGATTTTGTCGGAAATGGCGCTTTGTGGCAAATGTGGCGCATTGCGGCAAATGCGGCGCATCTGTACCTGTTGTTTGAGCATGCATCTTGACACCAAATTACACCCATATCGGACTATATTTGACAAAACTGTGCGAGTTGCGGCGAAAATGACGCCCTGAGATAATTGTGGCGCATTGCGGCAAACGCGGTGCATTTGTAAACTCGTATCACAAACTGTTGCCATTCAACGAAAATCTACACAATCTCTCGCCACTATTTATTCAAATTAAAACTTGCCCATCCGCCAATGCGAGGTACTCGCCGCCGATCGGCATGCATTTAGTCCCCAAAGTTTGTCGACCCCGGCTCTCAATGAAGATCTACGAACCGATCAAAATTTCATTGGCGTTCTTCCAGCGCGCCCCACGCGCGAACCGTGCACCCCAGCGAGTCGGAACCTAGAAAAGGCGCTGACCCGGTCTATCACCTATAAGGTGTGCAAATTTCAACCCCCTACGATATACCGTCTGCCCTGTAGGCGAGTGGAATTGAACCCACTACCCATCCAGGATGATGCGCCTGGATATATTGCAGACGGTGCGAACTGCAATATATTGGGGAGACCAAGTGCGGACAGACAGACAGATGGATCCTGTTCAAATAGTAAGTTAGACAAGCGGCTGCGCCACTTGCTTTGCTGCGTGGTAGGAAAAAATTGCGGCACCAGCCAATTTGCTTTCGAATGGTGTTCGATTCAAGTCGATGTGTCGTCTAGAAGCATAGATATGGACGGAAATGTGAAGAGAATTTAAAACAGAACTGTTCTGAGGGCGTTGTTGGATGAAATTTGGGTGATACAGGGTAAAGACGGGTCAAGGGGGTCAGCCCCGGTCACTTTGGGTCACGCCAGGTCACATAGATCACCTCCCGTCCAATGGGATCAGCCCGGGCCACTGTTCTGCTTTTGCCTCCACCACTACCCCTACCACTACTCCTACCCATACTCCTACCCCTACCACTACCCTACCACTACCCTACTACTACCCCTACCACTACCCATACCACTACCCCTACCCCTACCCCTACCCCTACCCCTACCACTACTCCTACCCATACTCCTACCCCTACCACTAACCTACCACTACCCCTACTACTACCCCTACTACTACCCCTACCACTACCCCTACTCCTACTACTACTCCTACCACTACCCTACCCCTACCCCTACCACGACCCTACCACTACCCCTACCCCTACCAACACCGCTGAGTCATGTCAGGTCACAGAATAATTAGATCCAATCAGTACTAAAATATCAGACTTAAAGTGTTCCCAGCCCTGCCACTATTCGTGCCATTCCATTACGCTTAATCGTATTTGTCGGAAATGGCGCATTGTGACAAATGTGGCGCATTGCGGCAAACGCGGCGCATCTGAACCTGTTGGTTGAGCATGCATCCTGGCACCAAGTTGTATCCTTATCGGGCCATATTTGACAAAACTGTGCAAGCTGCGGCAAAAATGGCGCCTTGTGACCAATGTGACGCCTTGCGGCAAACGCGGTGCATTTGTAAATTCCATCACAAAATGTACCCATTTAGCGACAGTCAACACATTTTTCGCCACTTTTCATTCAAATTAATAACTTGCCCATCCGCCAATGCGAGGCACCCGCCACCGATCGGCATGCATTTAGCTCACAAAGTTTGTCGACCCCGGCTCTCAATGAAGATCGAAGAACCGATCAAAATTTCATTGGCGTTCTTCCGGCGCACCCCACGCGCGAACCGTGCACCCCAGCGAGCCGAAACCTAGAAAAGGCGCTGACCCGTTCTGTCACCTATAAGGTGTGCAAATTTCAACCCCCTACGATATAGCGCCTGCCCTGTAGGCCGGCTAAATTGAACCCACTACACGGCGTGGCGGACAGACAAACAGACAGATGGATCCTGTTCAAATAGTAGTATAGACAAGCGGCTGCGCCACTTGCTTTGCTGCGTGGTAGGAAAAAATCGCGGCACCAGCCAGTTTGCTTTCGAATGGTGTTCGATTCAAATCGATGTGTCGTCTAGAAGCATAGATATGGACGGAAATGTGAAGAAAATTAAAAAGAACTGTTCTGAGGGTTTTGTTGGATGAAATTTGGGTGATACGGGGTCAAGACGGGTCAAAGGGGTCAGCCCCGGTCACTTTGGGTCAGGCCAGGTCACATAGGTCACCTCTCGTCCGATGGGATCAGCCTGGGCCGCTGTTCTACTTTTGCCTCCACCACTACCCCTAACCTACCACTATCCCTACCCCTACCACTACCCCTACCCCTACCACTACCCCTACCCCTACCCCTACCACTACTACTACCCATACTCCTACTCCTACCACTACGCCTATTACTACCCCTACTACTACCCCTACTACTACCCCTACCCCTACCACTACTACTACCCATACTCCTACTCCTACCACTACCCCTACCACTACCCCTACTACTACCCCTACCCCTACCACTACCCCTACCACTACCCCTACCCCTACCACTACTACTACCCATACTCCTACCCCTACCACTACCCCTACCACTACATCTACCACTACCACTACCACTACCACTACCCCTACCCCTACCCCTACCACTACTACTACCCATACTCCTACCCCTACCACTACCCTACTACTACCCCTACCCCTACTACCCCTACCACTACACCTACCCCTACCCCTACCAATACCGCTGGGTCATGTCAGGTCACAGAATAATTGGATCCAATCAGTACTAAAATATCAGACTTAAAGTGTTCCCAGCCCTGCCCCTATTCGTGCCATTCCATTACGCTTAATCGTATTTGTCGGAAATGGCGCTTTGTGGCATATGTGGCGCATTGCGACAAACGCGACGCATTTTCACCCGGCGATTGAGCATGCATCTTGGCACCAAATTGCACCCATATCGGACTATATTTGACAAAACTGTGCGATTTGCGGCAAAAATGACGCCCTGAGATAATTGTGGCGCATTGCGGCAAACTCGGTGCATTTTTATACTTGTATCATCAACTGTTCCCATTGAATAAAAATCAGCACATTCTCTCGCCACTTTTTATTCAAATTAAAACTTGCCCCTCCGCCAATGCGAGGCACCCGCCACCGATCGGCATGCATTTAGTCCCCAAAGTTTGTCGACCCCGGCTCTCAATGAAGATCTACGAACCGATCAAAATTTCATTGGCCTTCTTCCAGCGCGCCCCACGCGCGAACCGTGCACCCCAGCGAGCCGAAACCTAGAAAAGGCGCTGACCCGGTCTGTCACCTATAAGGTGTGCAAATTTCAACCCCCTACGATATACCGTCTGCCCTGTAGGCGAGTGGAATTGAACCCACTACACGGCGTGGCGGACAAACAGACAGATGGATCCTGTTCAAATAGTAATATAGATTATTTATCTTTTTCATGGAGCATGATTGAGTGCACCAAAATACATTTGTTGTAACGAAATTCATTCCTAACCCGTCCTCCGCCTCCCTCTGTACTTACTGTCCAGCCCCCTTACCCACTAACAATATCCTTATATGGTCCTCGCTCCTCCCCTGTGACGCCTGTCCTGGCCCACTTCTGATTGGTGCTATGATATGACGTACATCTGTATGTATGATGCATATGTGTGACGTTTGGATGTAGCGGCCGACGCCGACGCCGAGCAGGAGGGATTCGAAAGCCAACCGCCGTAGTGGCCGGACGGACTGTTATTCAAAGTCTCGGCCGATTGTCTATCACTTTTGGATTCTATTGGTAAACTTACAATACATACTTGAAGAAAAGAAAACCGTGTTGGTTGTACGGCTCGAGCAAGAGGTCCTAAAATAGACTATCACAGAAGAAGAAATTGTTTAATTACTATTTATATTTGCTACACATGTGCCCAAGTGACCTCCATGAAGTAAGCTATTGGCCGCTTATGCGGTACCTGGGCTATAAGAGTGCTCAAGATATCTCGTATGTAGCTCCAAGCTAAGAGTATTTTTCTAAATGTCGAGAAAAGAATATGAAACATGACACCGGCCCATATCTCCCGGGTCATCGCCCATACCTCTCGGTGTATTTTGATGAATCGAAAAAGCGCATGACTTATTAAAAGTTATCTCGAGACAAAAAATGTGATCCCAGATGCCTAATATCAGGCACGCTTTACAGGCGAAAGGCAATTGCACGTACACAGAGTGAAAAAGCAGGTCTAGCTCTTTGGTGGAAAATTACCTTTTCACAAAACCGGCCCATACCTCCCAGGTCTCCCCTAGGCTTTTTTTAACAGTCGCACGCTTACCCGCGAAAAAAAATGAACCTATTACACGCCGGGGTAGACACGGAACAAATTAGCCCTAATTTGAAATTGTTTTAACGGACTTAAAAAGCACTATGCACTAAAGCACTAAAAAGCACTAAAAGCACTAAAAAGCAGCTAAAAAGCACTAAAAGCACTCGATATTCTGTCGAGCTCGTCGTGTTAGCGGACACATATAGATGCCGGTTCAAGAGTGCTAAGCGCTGATAGACCGCACCCCTGTCGACCCACTTACGGTGACGCTTTGAAGACGTAGATACCCAGCACGGCCAGGATCTCTTGGAACGAGCGCACCGGCACCTTGGGGAACACGTGCTTCACCAAATCGTGCAGACTGACGTAGAGTACCGAGAAGTCGTGCGCCACGCCATTAATGCACGGCACCGTACGGTTCTCGATATTCTGTCAAGACCACGGCAGAAACCAGGTCAAGTAACACAGCCCGGCCGCAGCGCCAGGCACTTCATAACGCAACAACAGCTATCATATCAGTCATCATACAGTTGGTTAGCCCTCAATTGCCTCCTTAAACATTAACCCGCGCATGACTGGGGTATTTTCCAAACCGCGAGTGACTGGGGCGGGGGGGGGGGGTGAAGCTTTACAGAGCCCCTATCCCACTCCTAGCTCCGAAACTACTGGGCTGATCGTCAAAATTCAACAGCGTCTGATAGTCCTGGAAAAACTGCCGAGCGAAATCTAACTTCATTGACCTCGAGGTAACCGATGACGCCACCAGTCAGGTCAAAGTAAAAATTATCAGCATTTTAGCTTGTTCACAATTTAGGCTCTGGCCGCCGGCTAACAAGTCCGATCCATTGACCTATAATAAGTATAGACAGACTGCTCTGGCTTAACCCTCGCATGTGTGTGTGTGGGGGGGTCGGATGGACCCCCCCCCCATGGTTTTTCGCGAATAACTCGCGTAAAAAGCGGCCGATCGCGACGAAACTTACAGTACCCTCGCATTGATCAATTTTACACCTACCCTAAAAATTTCATGACCCTGACCCAAATGACCTTTGACCTGTGACCTCTTTTCCGAGACCATGTTTGGCCGGAATCGCGATTCCGCGTATGTCGGCTCGCATTAGCCGCGCGTTTGCAAGCTTTTCGTGGTTTCAAACGTTCAAACATGTGATTTGATGTTGCTCCCATGCATTAGGGTGGGTGTCAGGGTCACCTGAAGGTCAGGTCAGGTCATTGACCTTTGGTGACCTCGGGTGACCTCGATTCACTTTTTCGAGTTTTACATGTTTCTAGGCTAGTTTTTGGAGCTGAATTCGAATTTAGCAACCATTTGAACATTTACGAAGTAGTTTTGGTGCCTTCGTAACATGTTACGAATCTGTCAGAGGCGGTTGACACGTACTACGAATACCTATCACAACCCCTACTGGTTGACCTGACCTGACCTGACCCGACCTGGACTAAATGCATAAAGACATCATCTGTGATCAAAACTAACATGATATTCGTGATCAGCACCCCGAAAAACCCCTTAGCAGCCACACTTTACGACTTTCTAATAGGTCCCGATTTTCCCGACTTTGGGTCATTGACCTGACCTGGAAGGTCAACCAATGACCTAGGACCTTAAAATTGGGTATCATCGGCTTCCTCTCGTCACGGGCAACACGCTCGTTTTTTCCGCGAAGCTCTAGCTCGATCAGGGGCCAAACGGCAAGGGGGGGGGGTCCAACCGACCCCCGCGACACTAGCGCCACCGTACGTGTAAGGGCACGAACTAATGACACAATGCTTTGTCTATGGGAAAAACGCGAAAGTATATCAACTTCTTTCTCGTAAATAACACGACGGAACGGAACGAGACTACGTCTACAATGAAGAAGCGTCAAAGCTTAATCACCTGAAAATACGAGGAGTGAATGAAAAGTTTTGAGCCTAACACATTTACAGGTGACGCAGGTTAATGAAAATTTGGTCACACATTTTGCCACTATTTTTAGGTGTGTACTTCAAGTTTTGAAGTCCTAGTCCTTTTCGTTTCGTTTTTAGAGCCCGTTAAAGTGAAGAAGATTACGCGTTCGGTGAAAAGGGAGAAAATCGAGAACCGAGCTTTTATTAAGTATTGCGACATCAAAGCACGGACGTATAAATAAACTGGACCCGCAACCACCTCCATTCAGGTGAAGCCGACAAGACGCCATTTTACGTTGCCAAAAAACCGTGCTCTGGAAGGTCATCGAGCCAATACAATTAGAATTGCGTCCAAACGGATGATCGGATCGAGATGCTGGTGGTACCGTTCGACGGGTAATTCCTTGAGGCAGGTGATGATGGATGTCACATGTCACCCGGTGTCACATGGCGCGTGCCACGTGCCGACAAACTTACAAAGGGCAAAAACCTTTAAGCGACGCCTCAAATCAAACGAAGGGCGGCACAGGTGCCAAACTCACAGGTCACATGTCCCAGTGTTCGACCACTAACATATGGTATACTCGGCATCAGGGGGTGCGGAATGCACGCGCTAGTGGCGAAAAACATGTTTTGAGGAGGCATCCTCCGATTCCGGAAAACCTTGACCTATCACCTAGGCACACCAAATTTGGCACACTGACACTACTGGACACGCGCTTTAAGGTGCTGTACAAATCGGCGTGCTGGGGTACACGGTGCACGTGCTGTGCACGTGCAAACCTTTTGATGTTGCACTCTGTGTCACATATACGGGTAGGGCGGGTAGCGCTGGCAAGCTCAAAGTGCCAGATTTACACAGGCCACCCAGAATGCATTCTAGCATAGTTATTGAGTATATCCGTCTCCTGGTGGCCCCCAAAGGTGCGCTCTGCACGTGCAAAAAATTATCCGCGCCGGGCGGTGGGGATGCTTGGACATCCTATGTGGATTTAAATAAATATCTCGAAAACGGCGTTGTGTAGCGCCGCCGTTTTTGGCACACCTTTTCATACATCTTTTTCACACATGCTGCGTAACTTTCAGACTTAAGTCACTCAAGGTTAGGTCATCAGGTTACGTCCAAGTGACCTTACCTTAGGAAAATTTATAGTGCCCATCATAGCTATACAGACTGAACAATCGGTTTAAAACGTGCACCGATTGATAAGAGAAACAGTATATACGTAGAGTACCTCTACCTCGGAATTTCAATCAGTGGCGGCGGAACACCTTCAATTAACCCGCGCCCTGGTGGGGTCTGTTTATAACGCGACCTGGTGGGGGGGAGGGCTATTTTTTGCCCCCCCCCCCCGTATCTCCGAAACTACTGGACGGATCCGCAAAATTCAAACGGCGTTCGAAAGGCCTGTCAAGTTTATCGAAGGAAACCAAATTTCATTGACCTCGGGGTCACCGATGACGTCATAGGTCAGGTCTAAGATGAAATGTTTCACCGCTCACGGGTCTTCTAGGGAATGCGCTATAACACCGAGGAAAACGCCTTTTGTCGAGAATCAGCGATAGGGCGTCAGTTGCCTAGTAGATATGTTGCTATTAGAGGTCCTGACAATACCAGGTCAGGTCACAGGTCAGGTCACCAAGGGTCACAGGTCAGGTCACAACTGTCACATGAGCCCAGCTTTACTAAGGTTGTGTGATGCATGTTTTATGGCCAATTTTTCATTTCCAGCTCAATGGTGCTGGTTATAAGACTATCAGGTACGGCTTAGGTCACTTTCTGGTGAAGTGCAGGTCAAGGTCAGGTCAAGGTCAGGCCAAAAAAGGTCAAATTTTAAAGTTGATAGTTTTGCATAAAATGGGTATTGATTCGATGCAGCTCGTCTCGGGGAGTCTAATGGTGGTCTTTGTTTTGCGCTACGGGGTCTAGAATTGCTAAAAATTGAGTTTTAAAATTTGACGTCATCAATTTTGAACAGACTTTTCGCTATAACTTCGCCAAAAAAAAAGAGATATCAATCTCAAATTTGGTATGTGGATGGAAGGCGGTAAGGACTAGCACATATATTCCGGTTTTTGCGAAGTTCAAAAAACTTGTTGGATTTTTCGATAATTTTATCCAAAAAAAATATTTTTTTGATTTCTTGGGTCAAAATCCAAAAATTTCAGAAATCCGAGATAGCAGTTTTGTAGCCCTGTCCATTCTACAGCTTTTATGTCTTATCATTTTTTCTGTATTTGCAAAGCTCTAGGCCTGACAGCTCTTCCCGCGAAACCCTTTTTTGGGTCGAAAACGGCAGAACTTGACGTCACTCTGACGTCATTTCCGGCCAACCTATCATAGTTTTTGGAAACAATTTTGGTCACAATGTGTAAAATTGATGTCCGGGAGGGTACTGAAAGTTTGGTGACGATCGGCGCAGCGGTTCTGGAGATATATCGAAAAGTCTGGAGGGGGGCAAAAAATAGCCCCCCGCCAGGTCGCGGGTTAAAGGGGGGGGGGCACTGCCGACTTTTGGTCCCATTCTTTCCATGCAACGCCCATGGATGGAAAGGGCTATGTTAAAATGCCAAAATCAAAGGGGCACGGTGCCCCCGTGCCCCCCTCGTTCCGTCGCCTATGATTTCAATATCACTTGCTTGCTCAATGCTCATTGCTCAGGGCGTATTGTAAGAGCACTGCGGCACAGCATAGATGCAGGCGCTTTGCTACTGCCATCTATGGGTGAAAGATGAAGATAATGGTTATTGCGGTACAGTATGACTGCAGGCGCAAACAACGTAGATAACAAAGATGCCTATGCTGCGCTGGCCGGCGATTGAGGCGTAAATTTGCGTTGCTGGGTAGCATAAAGTTTAGGAGCCCGAATTTGACAAAATAAATGATTTGCCGTGCTGGTGGTCTGAGGTCGCAAAGCAACAGAACCCTAGGATAGTGATATTGAAATTTCGAGGTAGAGGTAGGTACTCTACGTATATACTGGTGATCTTATCAATTGCTGCACGTTTTAAGCCGATTGTATAGTCTGTGTAGCTATGACGGGCATTATAATTTTTCCTAAGGTAAGGCCACTTGGACGTAACCTGGTGACCTAGCCTTGAGCGACGTAAGTCTGAAAGTTATGCAGCATTTGAGAAAAAGATGTATGAAAAGGTGTGCCAAAAACGGCGGCGCTACACAACGCCGTTTTCGAGACGTTTACATAAATCCACATAGGGTGTCCAAGCATCCCCACCGCCCGGCGCGGATAATTTTTTGCACGTGCAGAACGCACCTTTGGGGGCCACCAGGAGATGGATATGCTCAATAACTATGCTAGAATGCATTCTGGGTGGCCTGTGTAAATTTGGCACTTTGAGCTTGCCAGCGCTACCCGCCCTACTCGCATATATGACACAGAGTGCAACATCAAAAGGTTTGCACGTGCACAGCACGTGCACCGTGTACCCCAGCACGCCTATTTGTACGGCACCTTAAAGCGCGTGTCCAGTAGTGTCAGTGTGCCAAATTTGGTGTGCCTAGGTCAAGGTTTTCCGGAATCGGAGGATGCCTCCTCAAAACATGTTTTTCGCCACTAGCGCGTGCATTCCGCACCCCCTGATGCCGAGCATACCATATGTTAGTGGTCGAACACTGGGACATGTGACCTGTGAGTTTGGCACCTGTGCCGCCCTTCGTTTGATTTGAGGCGTCGCTTAAAGGTTTTTGCCCTTTGTAAGTTTGTCGGCACGTGGCACGCGCCATGTGACACCGGGTGACATGTGACATCCATCATCACCTGCCTCAAGGAATTACCCGTCGAACGGTACCACCAGCATCTCGATCCGATCATCCGTTTGGACGCAATTCTAATTGTATTGGCTCGATGACCTTCCAGAGCACGGTTTTTTGGCAACGTAAAATGGCGCCTTGTCGGCTTCACTATCTTCCATAGGAGGTCCATTGGGATTGCCAGTCCAGTTTATTTATACGTCCGTGCGTCAAAGCCATGCCTTCATCTGCAATTTAAAAGGACCTGAAATTAAACTTATTGGTTGTTGCCCATCATATGGCACTGTTAACCCGCGCACCGACGGGGGGGGGCGGATATCCGCCCCCCCCCCCCCCTGAGGTTTTTCGCGAATAGCGGGAAAACCCGCGAAATTTGGTATGACTATAACCTCATCAATTTTACACATAGTGTGCAAGTTTGAACCTCCTACCTTTTAAGGTCAGGTCACCAGGTCACTTTGAATCACCCAACCTCAAGTCACTTTTTTGCAACTTTGTCACCGTGCCAGAGCTACAGTAGATGTCGGAGGCCTTTGAAAGTCGCAGGATATTATTAGGTCATTAGTAGCTACAATTTGTGTATCTCGGAATTTTGATATCGGTGACCTAAGGTCAGGTCAATTTCGCGACCTCCCTATTATAAGTCAATGGGGGAAAAATCAACTCCCTGTTTTTACCACTAAAACGGGTCGGAATGGCCCCATATACCATACATGACTTCATATACGATCAACCTTCACTACCTTGAGGTCTGTTTTGCTGTTGGGCAGCTGTGAGGTCATGTGACGTCATCAAAGGTCACCAAAGGTTTTTGGCCAATAACTCCGCACAGGAACAAGATACAGACGCGTGGATGGTCTCATTGTGTTCAGCTCGTCAAGACGCATCGAATGATGTTCATGATGACCTCGAGGTCACGTGACCTGAGGTCAACCTTTGACCTTGACCTTTCGAGGTCAACATATATATCATTCGATGCGGATTGACGAGAGGATCACGATGATGCCCTTAGTTTGTTCCTATCTTGACTAATTCGAAAGTTATTCGAGAAAAACTCTCCATATCTAGCGCCGCCATTTTGACTTTTTTGACCCCTGTGACGTCATCTTTGACCTGACCTGAAAATGACCTTAGTAAAAATTGTAGATCTTGGCCGTGCGTATCCGATGCCGTTTACCGCTTGTCGCTAGCTTGCTTCGTTCTGGAGATCTCAGGGGGGGCGGTCATCCGCCCCCCCCCCCCGTCGGTGCGAAGTTGGCGCAGACCCCCGTCGGTGCGCGGGTTAAGGTTTGATTGCTAATTTCAAGCAGGGCAGGAACAGCGTCTAAAATGAACAAATATCAAAAACGCCGTAGAAGGTGACAAAATCCGAAAACATTGACCCTGCTCTAAGGGTATCTGAAGGTTGGGACTTTTCAATTAAGACAAATCACTATTCTTTAGAATTGTGATTTTCTATTGAAAATCCCAACCTGAGCTACCTCTCTAGGGGGGTGTTTAGCGTTTCTGCCGCGATTTGGGTCATTCTGACTCCCGCAAAAAGGGATAGTTAGATTTTCTTGCCATTTTCACCGTTTGGTCCCGTATGGGGGAGCTACCTGCTAGCAAAGTTACAAGAAATATTTGACACGTTTTAGGGTAATCGGCACGTGCATTTTCCCATAGGGTTAACATGGGGTATGGATGCTGGATCCAAGACTGTGAGCTCATCAGATAGCGGTAAGAATGGACATCTCCCAGGAGCAAGCTGGCGACATTCTTACCAATGGGCATGACATGAGAAAGGTCTCTGCTCATTGAGCCTCTCGGCTTTTTGCTGCAGAGCACGACGAGAGATGTGTAATGACATTTGGCGCTAGTTGAAGCAGATTCTGAGAATTCAAAGTCACTTTTCGCTACCGATGATAAACTGTGGGTTTTTCACTTCAATCCAGCATGGGAAGAACAGTGGAGTCAGTGAAAGAACGTCTCTACTCTAATATGAAAAATTAAATGTCAGAGTCACAACAAGGAGGAAAGTGTTCCGTAATTGGGAAAATAAATGAGATGCCTTGTAAGTGCACTTCTTTTCAAAGGGTCTTACTGTGATTGGGCATTACTAGGATGAACCACTGATACACCTTTGTTAGAAAATCAGGAGGATCAGAAGGGCAATGCTGACAAAATTGGTCGTGTTTCACCAGGACAAAAAATCAGGGTATTTTTCACTGGTTACAATGTTAACAATCAATTACTGAGCCTTCCAATGTATCCCAAATTTAATCTTTTAACCAGCGTTGGCATCCTTGGGGTGTCTATTTCTTTCTAAACCTTAAGAAAAAAACTGACTGGAGGACGCTTCACAAAAGATAATGACGTCATTGACAGCGCGAGCACTTACCCAAAATAGCATGATTCAAGGCGCTAAAGTGACGAAAAAAGTGCTAGGACTTCACAATTTGGTGTCCACCCATATCAATAGTGGCAAAATATGTGACCAAAGTTTCATTAACCCTCGCCGGCACAGGGGGGAGGTTGATGCAGCCCCCCCCCCTAAGGTTTTTCGCGAATAACTCGCGTAAAAAGCGGCCGATCGCGACGAAACTTTCAGTACCCTCGCATTGATCAATTTTACACCTACCCTGAAAATTTCATGACCCTGACCCAAATGACCTTTGACCTGTGACCTCTTTTCCGAGACCATGTTTGGCCGGAATCGCAATTCGGCGTATGTCGGCTCGCATTAGCCGCGCGTTTGCAAGCTTTTCGTGGTTTCAAACGTTCAAACACGTGATTTGATGTTGCTCCTATACATTAGGGTGGGTGTCAAGGTCACCTGAAGGTCAGGTCAGGTCATTGACCTTTGGTGACCTCGGGTGACCTCGGTTCACTTTTTCGAGTTTTACATGTTTCTAGGCTAGTTTTTGGAGCTGAATTCGAATTTAGCAACCATTTGAACATTTACGAAGTAGTTTTGGTGCCTTCGTAACATGTTACGAAGCTGTCAGAGGCGGTTGACACGTATTACGAATACCCGTCAGTCACAACCCCTACCGGTTGACCTGACCTGACCTGACCCGACCTGGTCTAAATGCTTCAAGACATCATCTCTGATCAAAACTAACACGATATTCGTGATCAGCACCCCGGAAAACCACATATCAGCCACGCTTTACGACTTTCTAACAGGTCCCGATTTTCCCGGTTTTCGGGTCATTGACCTGACCTGGAAGGTCACTTGATGACCTAGGACCTTAAAATTGGGTATCATCGGCTTCCTCTCGTGACGGGCAACACGCTCGTTTTTTCCGCGAAGCTCTAGCTCGATCAGGGGCCAAACGCGAGGGGGGGTCGTACCAACCCCCCTTGTGCCGTCGAAGGACGTAAAATGGCCTGTGCCGGCGAGGGTTAACCCGCGCCCCGCTGGGCTATTCAGCCATACGCGCCCTGCTGGGGGGGGGGGGGGGGGCAGATTCTGCCCCCCTGTCTAACTTCCGAACCGATGGTCGTAGAAAGACGGGGAAAACGGCAATCGAAAGCTCTCAACAAGGCGGATCTTAAGAGCCCAATTTTTTTTGCTTAAGTAGGTCAGAGGTCAGGTCAAGGTCAGGTCAAGGGTACAACATGCAAGTTTCGACAGCATCGGCCTTGCACCGTAGTTGCCGAAGAATGGACTGAGAATGATTGCCCAAAACGTGTTCTTAGACTACCAAGACAATATTCATTGCACACAATGTCATTCAAAGGTCAAGGTCAAGGTCAGGTCAGGTCAGGTCAGGTCACCAAAAACAAAATATAGAAAAGGGCATGTGCGACGCATGTTTTATGGGTCATTTTACTCATGGAATTCAATAGGCACACTCAATAAGTGATATGGACCACCTCTGGATGAATTTCAGGTCGAGGTCAGGTCAAGGTCAGGTCAAGTGAGGTCAAATTTTGAAGTTGGTTGTTAAGGCCTAAAAAGGTGTCTATCCGATGCAGTTTTTCACGGCGAATCGAATGGTGCTATTTTTGTTTCCGTACGAGGTCTAGAACTTCCAAAAAAATCATTTTTCAAAACTTTTGTGTGTCGTGACGTCATAAAATTTTGAATAACTCCCACATTTTTGAACCGATTCTTCTAAAAATTGGTATGTAGGTGCACATAGACCACTTCTTTGACATATATTCCGGTTTTTTCGATAAACTCAAAATTTTGGATTTTATAAATATTTTCCCAAAAAAGTCAGTTTTTTGGAAAAATTTTGGCCAAAATCCAAAATTTTCAAAAAACCAAGATAGCCATTTGATAGACAAAGTAGAATCACGTATAACCTTTTTTGTTACGTCTTGATTCCTTTAAAAAAGATGTTAGCGGCGTTTGAAATTTTGCCGTTTTCGAGGCGAAAATGGCGAACATGACGTCACTAAAACGTCAATTTCTCAAAAAATTTCCGACGGATTTCGCTCAAATTTTCAGGGAACGTGTCAAATTGATGTATGATAAGGTACTGAAAGTTTGACGTCGCTGGCGTAACGCGTTTAGAAGTTATTGGCGAAAAACGGGAGGGGGGCAGATTCTGCCCCCCCCCCCCAGCGGGGCGCGGGTTAATCTGCGTCACCTGTAACTATATGTTGGGCTCAAAACTTTTCATTCACCCTACGTAGCACAACGTCATAGGGTGAGGGTCACGGCACGCGCCAGCCGCCACGTGCCAAATAAGTGGTGACAAATTTGTTCGATCAACAATAACTTTACAACGACTGGGTTGATTGAGCTGAAACTTGGCATGTCGGTGGACATGCAAATGATAATGCATTTCCACGTGTCACGGTTTGGGTGCTGCTGGACGTGCGCACGCGCAAGGGACGCTTCCAGATCTCGAGAACGGCTGGGCCGATTGCGGTCAAATTTGGTACGTCGTTAGGGACCGTTTGACAGGGTGCCGAGCACAAGTCAGTTTGGGTCCAGCTTGCACGTGCGCACGTGCAGGGGTCGCTTCCACATCTCGAGAGTGGCTGGGCAGATTGTGCTCAAATTTGGTACATCGTTAGGGAACGTTTGGCAGGGAGCCGTGCACAAGTCAGTATAGGTCCAGCTTGCACGTGCGCACGCGCAGGGGTCGTTTCCACATTTCGAGAACGGCTGGGGAGATTGCGCTCAAGTTTGGTACACCGGTAGCGACCGTTTAGGAGGGTGCCGTGCTCAAGTCCATTTAGGTCCAGTTTGCACGTGCACACGAGCTCGAAGCACACTTTCACATCTCGAAAGCGGCTTTGTCATTGCGCTCAGAACCATCATTTCTTGATTCGTTAAAGGAGCATTCGGCTTCACTTGCACGTAGTTTTGCGGGTCTAATGCGCGTTTCTCTTCATGATTGCGAATTCGATTAATACAGCTTGTTAGTTGGTTTAACAATATGTATTGTGTATTTAAGATGAAGCTCAGCAGTAACATTCCCCTGAGGCCATGACACCATTAAAGCATCATCAAAGCATACTAGAGATGCCACAAATTTGCAATTTCATTACCCGCCCCGCCCCGCAGCTACCCCTTGCCCAACCACAACTACCCGCAAGCTGATTTTGGCTGAGCCGAACCCACCAAAAACCCGCAATTTCAAAAACCTGCTTTTGCAAGAAAAAAATACAGCTGGGTCAATGCTAGAGCTATATAAACCTTACTTGCTTCATTGCTGTGCAGAAAAAGACAGCCAATCAAATAGTAAGGACTTGAAATTGCTATGCTAAGTCCTCAGGAAGTGCACACTGTAGTGGAAAATGAATAATGCATCAATACATTTGAAATTCCTTTCTGAAAAGAGTTCAGTAAAATCTTTCTCTCACCTTACCCTTCAGCATTGGCTGAGGATCAAAATTTCACTCTGGCTCCCTCTCAATGTTAGGCTTCTGGAATGATATTGCTATCAAAATGAATGTTGATATAAAAAGATATGCGATTTCCAGTTAAAAATAAATAGTGACACGGTGAATAATGAGCATCCGGTCGATCTACACATAAAACAAATCATGCAAAATCCGAGCAAAAACCAACTAACCACCAATGAACTACGCATTTCTGAAAACATGCGTCAGAAGCGTCACCAACAGCTGATTGCAAGGAATGTTACAGCGACTAAATTATTGCAGCCGTAGTTAGTGCGAACTTGTTGCGAAAACACCGTTGTACAATGCATATTCATGTGCCATTCTGATAAAATTATTTTACACAACAGCTAAAGTTTTACAATTCAGAGATTAATCACCGGTTAAGAAATAAAGAGACAGCAAATACTAAATTAAATGTAATAATTTTATAGATGGTCTTGGTAATGCTCTCCGCCTGGTCCTCTCTCGGCATACAAATAATAAGGACGTAAAAAGACAAAAGAAATAAATGCGACCAGCTACGTGGTTTTGTAACATGTATAACTGCTGTTTTGAGGCATTCAAAAACCAAGACAGAAAAATTGATTGTAAAATTATTATTGCGTCATCAATGACAGCTTTCCTTCGCCTCAGAGACCAAAATTGACGCAGTCAAATACCAATCCTTGTCATAATGTCGGAAGTGCGCCAGTATTGTATTGCGCTGTGTTTGGGCCGCATGCCAGTCAATATTTTGATTTTTTTGTAACAGTAAGGGTAATTGGTGTGCTATTTTCGTTATATAGGGTGGGACAGAACATAGAGTAGGATAGGTAATCAATAAATTTGCACCAAATTTTGTTTAGCTGATAGGTCTTTTTTATGCCGACCAGACGCAAATAAAGTAACATGTGGTATTTGCTCTGATTTTCAACATCTCATTTAAGTCTGGGTTCTTCCATAATGTATATCTAGTGCACACTGCACATGGACTTCAGTTCAGCTTCCTATAAGTTTGCTTTCATGTTCTTTTATGTTTTATGGAATGCTTTCATCAGCATTTATTTATGCTTTGTAGTTTGTTGCTTGTACCCTGGTTTGGTCATTGCTAGACTGTGGATGCTATTGCTGGTTGTTTTCAGTTTTGCATTTAAAATGTGCTGCCATGATATATTTTTACATTTGGTTCTGTTTTAAAAGTTGTTTCGATCAATATTGTATTGTTAACCTGAGCAAATGCACTTGGCATTGTGTTTTGCATCTAAAAAAAAAAATTAAAGGTTCTTAAGTCTGACCGCCAAATACCCGCCACACGACAAGTTTTGCTTCTCGAACCCGCCAAAAACCCTGCGGGTTTTGAAAACCCGCAGAAAGCGGGTTCGCGGGCTCAAAAGTGGCATCTCTATGAAGATATGAAAATAATGTTCATGGTACTAGAGACTGTGGGATGAGTGGCGATATACTCACACCGATCTGAGTGCACATAATGATGCATCATTTCATTCACCCACGAGCCTCTTTAACCCGCGCCCCGTAGGGGTATCGGCGGACCCTACCACCCTTGGGGGGAGCCTTTCGGTCTCCCCGAAGATCTCGGAAATTTACCGGCCGATTTTCTAAATTCAAAGGGCGTTCGATAGCCCCACCGGGGAACTACCTTGTGACCAAATTTCATTGACCTAGGTCAGACCGATGACGTCACAGATCAGGTCAAAGGTCGGATTTTCACCGTTCACAAGCATTTCAAGAAATGTGTTGTAAAATCGAGTAAATTGGTAAGTTATTGAAAACAATCGATGGTACATTGTTCGTCAAACACATGCTTTGCTATCTGGGGTCACTGATACCAGGTCAGGTCACAGAGGCCAGGTCACTGGGGGGTCACAATATGAAAGTGTCGTGTAATGCATGTTTTTTGGTCCATTTTACATGACAAATGCGATTATGTGAGTCAGGCAGCCTTTGGGGCCAGCTTAGGTTACGTTTTGGTGAAGGTCAGATCAAGGTCAGGTCAAATTAGGTCAAATTTCAAAGTTGATATTTTTCCATAAAATGGGTATCGATTCGATGCAGCTCGTCACGGGGAATCTAATGGTGGTCTTTCTTTGCCTTACGTGGTCTAGAATTGCCAAAAATCTAGTTTGAAAATTTGACACCTTCTTTGAACATTTTTTTCGTTATAACTTGGCCAAAAACGAGATATCGATCTGAAATTTGGTATGTAGATAGAAGACGGTGGGTCACATATATTTCAGTTTTTAGAAACTCAACTTTTTTGGATTTTTTGGCTAATATATCCAAAATAATGACGTTGAACTCAGGGAGACAGTGATTTCACGAACCAGTGACATTGCTCTTGGGTAACTCATGACATTCACCTCAGGGTACTGGTGATGTCAGTGATGGGTTGTGAAAGTGTCAGTGCTGAATTATTTTGACTGTGATTGTGATAAGGCTGTTCATGATCCTGATATTGAAAGTTGACGTGTGTTCATGTGTGTAGGTTTGTGTGTTGATACTGTGTTGCGCACATTGTGATAAGCAAGAGACAGGAGCATCTATTTCATTCAGTACTAGTTATCTTTAAAATGGACAAGTTGAAGGTAGCTGAACTGAAATCAGAGTTGCGTCAAAGGGGTCTTGATCACCATGGTACAAAGCAACAGCTTCGGGCCACGCTTCAGGAAGCTTTGGAGGCTGATGGTACAGACCCAGATAGTTTTGTTCCTGCTCATGTTGATGATGTTCGAACCGAGGACAGTGTCTCACAGGCTAAGTCATCTAAATCAGGTGTTTCATTGTCTGAGTCTGTAGTAACGAAACAGTTAGATGAGGAAACTAAGAAGGCTAGTCTCGAAGCTAAGCTCAAGCGCCTGAAGGAAAGACAAGAGCTAGACAGACAGGTAGCTGAGCTGCAGAGGAGGCAGGAGATGCTAGAGTTAGAGGAAGCCATTGAGGTGTCAAAGGCTAGGGAGGAGGTTTTGTCAAAGTATAGCAAGGTCGGTGCGAGTCCAAGGCTGCCAAGCATCTCTGAGCCCAACCTTCTTCCACCCAGCCTCAAACCTGAGCCATTCCAGGCTGATCATTCCAAACCTGAGTCACACCCAGCTGTTCTACCTGCTGAGTCACGCCCAGTCGTTCAACATGACGTCAGAGACGAGCACAAACACTCCAAGCAGAGTCATGATCCAACTCCAAGGGAGGAGAGGGAGCAGACAGCTGCTCTGATGCGCTTACCAATGGTTGGAATAAAGAGGTTTGGTGGTGACGTTACCGAGCATGCACAATTTATGCGTGCTTTTAACTTGAAAATTGGCAACAAGATCAGTGATGAGGTTGAAAAGCTGTACTACCTCGAACAGCATATGATGCCAGGAAGTAAGGCTCACCTCATTGTGTCCAGCTGTTTGTACTTGACAGATGGGTTCCAGGAAGCAAAGCGTCTGCTCTACAAGAGGTATGGCCAGCCAGCTACTCTTGCATCAGCGTACCTGGACAAGATCTCTGAGCTCAAGCCAATCAGGACTGATGACAGCAACAGCTTAGACCAGAGGCCTCTTGCACCAAACTACCTACCTAGGTAAATTCAGATTTTACCTAGATTCTCTTGCACCAAACTACCTACCAAAAAACGCTACCGTGAAAATTTACCTAGAAATTCTACCGAGCGGCATAAGAACTTACCAATTGTCAAAGTCCGACCGGCTGTTTTCCTCTTGCACCGAAGGCCGGAAAGAAGTACTCGCGGAGGAATTTTTGACGGTTTGACGGTACGCGAGGGCTTCCAAAATAACTAGCAAAACCTTAGGTAAAATGATTCAATTAGTAACAATAGGCACAACACATGATAATCCACGGGTAGGTACTTTTATGTAAATTAGGTTGTTGATTACAAAATGCTTAGACAATGATAAATCAATGTTTTATGAGTGAATAATAATAAAATTGACCAAATGCTCCATGGGTTCACAGAGGTACTTCTCCGTACCAAGGCGATAAGCCTCCGTAGCAGAACAGCCAGGTTGAAGACTCACTCGTTGCCATGGAAACGAAGCTTATTTGTTAAAGTAATTTAATATGAAAATAACTTCTATCGGTATTTACGTTAATGAAAAATGATTTCATAATACCAAAATGTATATTAATAAAAACAATATCCATTTAATTGTTTTCTTTAGTTACTATTTCTTTGCGCCCACAAATAATTCGCCGCCAAACAGCCAATCAAAACAAATCCTAAAAACGCGAGCTGTCAAATTTACCTAGGTAGGTAGGTAGGATGGTGCAAGAGAAGTTACCGCCGTAGGTAGTTTTACTAGGTAGGTATCTTGCCGATTCTACCTAGCTAGGTATTTTGGTGCAAGAGGCCTCTGTTCGCCATTGTACTGACTGAGTGTAAGAACGCACTCAAAGATGACAGTAACCTGATGGAAGATCCAAGGACGATGAGATGTACGTGGGGTGAATGAAAAGTTTTGAGCCTAACACAGTTACAGGTGACGCAGGTTAATGAAAATTTGGTCACACATTTTGCAACTATTTTTAGGTGTGTACACCAAGTTTTGAAGTACTGTCCTTTTCGTTTCGTTTTTAGAGCCCGTTAAAGTGAAGAAGATTACGCGTTCGGTGAAAAGGGAGAAAATCGAGAATTGAACTTTTATAAAGTATTGCGATTTCAAAGCCATGCCTTCATCTGAAATTAGAAAGGACCTGAAATTAAACTTATTGGTTGTGGCCCATCATATGTCACTGTTAAGGTTTGAGCTGCTAATTTCAAGCAGGGCAGGAACAGCGTCCAAAATGAACAAATATCAAAAACGCCGTAGAATGTGACAAAATCCGAAAACATTGACCCTGCTCTAGGGGTGTGGATGCTGGATCCAAGACTGTGAGCTCATCAGATAGCGGTAAGAATGGACATCTCCCAGGAGCAAGCTGGCGACATTCTTACCAATGGGCATGACATGAGAAAGGTCTGCTCATTGGGCCTCTCGGCTTTTTGCTGCAGAGCACGACGAGAGATGTGTAATGACATTTGGAGCTAGTTGAAGCAGATTCTGAGAATTCAAAGTCACTTTTCGCTACCGATGATTAACTGTGGGTGTTTCACTTCAATCCAGCACTGGAAGAACAGTGGAGTCAGTGAAAGAACGTCTCTACTCTAATCTGAAAAATTAAATGTCAGAGTCACAACAAGGAGGAAAGTGTTCCGTAATTCGGAAAATAAATGAGATGTCTTGCAAGTGTACTTCTTTCAAAGGGTCTTACTGTAATTGGGCATTACTAGGATGAACCACTGATACACCTTTGTTAGAAAATCAGGAAGATCAGAAGGGCAATCCTGACAAAATTGGTCGTGTTTCACCAGGTCCAGGACAATGAATCAGGGTATTTTTCACTGGTTGCAATGTAAACAATGAATTACTGAGCCTTCCAAAGTATCCCAAATTTAATCTTTTAAACAGCATTGGCATCCTTAGGGTGTCTATTTCTGTCTAAGGTTAAAGAAAAAACTGACTGGATGACGCTTCACAAAAAATAATGACGTCATTGACACCGCGAGCACTTACCCAAAATAGCATGATTCAAGGCGCTATAAAAGTGAGGAAAAAAGTGCTAGGACTTCACAATTTTGTGTCCATTCATATCAATAGTGGCAAAATGTGTGACCAAAGTTTCATTAATCTGCGTCACCTGTAACTATGTTAGGCTCAAAACTTTTCATTCACCCTACGTATCACATCCAAGCTTCAACCACCACTCGTTCACCATTGGCGTCGACAAGTGGATGATATTGAAGAGAATCGTGGAAGAAGAGCGACCTTCGAGGACCTGGTGCTCCTTGTTACAAAGGAAGCCCGAGTCGCCTCAAACCCAGTGTTCGAACAGATGATGTATGATGGGGACCAGAGGAGGAAATCAGCAGCTGAGCGCAATGTCACGAGACCCCAAGTCAACTTCAAGCAGAAGACGTTTGTGGCTGCAACTCAAGCAGAACCAGAGAGAAGTTTATGTCTCTTCTGTGAGAGGCAAGGGCAGCAAGTTGTGGAGTGCAGGCGTCTCGGTGAAGCAACTCAAGAAGACAAGAAGGCCTTCGTCCAGAGGATGTCACTCTGCTACGGCTGTTTGAAGAGAGGCCACAGAAGCCGAGAATGCAGACGAAGAGCAACATGCGCGGTGTGCAGTCGACGCCATCCAACATCTCTGCACATGGACCTCCCGCAGCGTCAGCAAGACGAGTTCCTGCACCGATCTCAGCGCCAAGCGCCGCAGCAACTGGACGACCTGCATCAAAGAGCCTCACAGTCCTGGCACCAGTATCAACAGGCGTCTGGACAACAGAGGCAGGACACAAACCCAGCAGGTGTGACCTCTTGTCGTGTGTCTGGTAATTGTAAGTCGAACACCTCAGCCCTGCCCTTGGTACCTGTCATCATTCACACAGGTTCGTCACAGGTTCGAACTGTGGCCTCCCTGGACGGTGGATCGACCCACAGTTTCATCTCCCAGTCTCTGTTTGATGACCTGGATCTGGGAAACGTACCCCGGACTCACCTGGCCTTAATTAACCACTGTTGACAGGGAAGTGAGAGTGAAGACTCAGCTGGTTCATCAACTGAAGATGACAGACGTTCAGGGAGACAACGAGATGAACCTGCCGCCACTCTACACATTGAAGACGATCCCGATCAGCCGTGATGAGTTCCCCAAGCAAGCAGACTTGGAGCAGTGGGAGCATCTGCGAGACATCGAGCTACCCATCCCAGATGAGGAAGAAGTCGGCCTTCTTCTGGGAGCGAACTCTCACCTGGCTATGGAACCTCTTGAAGTTCAGCCGAGCCGAGAAGGAAGCCCGTATGCAGTGAGGACTCGGTACGGCTGGATAGTCGTCGGCGCAACACGAGGTGCCGAAACAGCAAAAGTGAACAGGATTGCTGTTATCGAAGAAAAGTCTGACATCGAGGAGAAGATACGCGAGCTGTACAACCAAGAGTATAAAGAGCGCCTTCATTCAACCAGAAAAAGATTGTCAGAGGATGACAGGAGCTTCATGAAGATGGTGGTCCGGCGGTGATGGCCACGATCGGACCAGAAGACAGGTCGAAGGCGATGAAAGCATGGACGAGCAAGTGCACCAGTATGCCAGAAGAACGAGCACTCGGCGTCAAGTGGAAAACAGAAGAAGACGTATTGAAGACCTCTGTGGACGTCGAGAAATTGCGCTTGAAGCCGCTGACAAAGAGAGGTGTGCTGTCTTCCGTCAGCTCGATGTATGACCCGTTGGGCATGGTCGCGCCAACAGCCATCGGTGGGACGAAGATACTGCAAGAGCTGTGCAAGATGAAGGGAGCCTGGGATGAAGCTCTTCCGGAACAGCAGCAGTGGCGATGGAAGGAGTGGATCTCCAATCTGGAAGTGATCAAGCCTCTTCAAATCCGAAGATGTATGAAGCCAAAGGGGTTTGGAAAAGTCACATCATTCCAGCTTCATCACTTCAGCGACACAAGCGAGTGGGCGTATGGATCTGTCACGTTCGCTCGGCTGAGAAACGAAGAAGGCGAGATTCACGGTGTCATTCCTGAAGGGAACAGGGCATCTGGCGCCTCTGAAGAGCGTCACAATCCCGCGGCTAGAACTCGTGGCTGCAGTCACCGCCGTTCGCACAGCGGCACTGGTTGAAGACGCGCTGGGAACAAGTTCGGAGTGAGAGGAGTTTTTCTGGACTGACAGTAGGGGAGAGTGGGGTAATTTGGCCGGTGGTGTAAATTGGCCGCCCCCACCTGTACCATGTCTAATAAAAGTGAGTGAAATAACTCTAGTCTCTATTCATTTGTCATGGGTATAAATAACTGGAGGACAAATGTCAAAACTTTGCCCCTCGTAGTTTTATTCAAAATTAATAAAACGTTAATTTCATTAGAAAATGGTAACTTTTGCTTCTGTTTACAAAGTTGTATAACATGTAGTATTTGGGCTAAAAACGAATTCAGACATTATAGCGCCATTCTTGGGGGGTGTTCAGCGGTTCCAAGAGCAATTTCATCTAATTCCGTATAGCCGTGATGACTTTATAGACAAAAATTTTCAGAATGGCAATATGGGGTAATTTGGCCGGGACTAGCGGGGCAACTTGGCCGGTGCGCTCATGGTCACTATGCTAGGACGGCCGAGTTTTCATGGTCAATTGTACCATAAATGACATGATTCATGACCAACTTTGACTACTTTGATGCCTTACTTCCGATTGGTCAACTGTAAGAGCATGTGACGTCATCAAAGGTTACCAAACGTTTTTTGCTAATAAATCCTTACATAAAAATGGTACAGCCACAAAAATGGTCTCAATCTGTTCAGTTCGCCAAGGCGCATCGAATGATATGCATGATGACCTTGAAATCACGTGACCTTGAGGTCAAGCGACCTGAGGTAACGCGACCTGAGGTCAACCTTTGACCTTGACTTCTCGAGGTCAACACATATATGTTTCGATGCGGACTGACGAGAGAATTACGATGGTACTCGAAGTTTTGGCCTAGCTTGATTACTTCAAAAGTTATTCGTAAAAAACTGTCTTCGCATCTAGAGCCGCTAATTTGGCTATTTTGACCCCTGTGACCCCTGAGTTAACCTCCAAAATGCGGCAAATGCGTCATAGGACACACGTCATTGCTGAATCTGAAGCTGACTCGCAATATAAGAGAAAATCCCGACCGCAAACTAACACCGGCCAAATTGCCCCACACCCCCGGCCAAATAACCCTGCTAGTGGGGCAATTTGGCCGCCTTGCAGACCTTCGTAATACGTCACAATTTCAATATAAGTAATTACTCTTTCATTTCAAGTTCACTGTCCAGTAAAGTAAAATGAATGCGACACCTGCCAGCGTTGAGAAAATGCAGAAATGTGTCGTCAATTTTAAGCTACATCGATTTCTAAAAAAAAGCGGCCAAATTACCCCACTCTCCCCTACAACAGTACTGAGGTACATCCAGAACACAACGGCAAGATACCACACCTTCGTCAGCAATCGGTTCTCCATCATTCATGATGGATCTCGAACGGAAAGTTGGCACCACTGCCCCAGCAAGAGCAACCCGGCTGATGACGTGAGCAGAGGTCTCCAGAGCGGAAGATGGCTGAAAGGACCTGAGTTTTTGACTCGAGAAGAAGACGAGTGGCCAGCAATGCCACCTGCCATGAAGACAAGTGGACACATCAGATCCTGAAGTGAAGCAGACGACATTGAGCGTAGCAGCAGCAGTTAAGGTTGGTCTGGAGTCAAACGATGAAAACGACCCGATGAAGATGCTAGTAGGACACTACAGCAACAAGCACTCCATGCTAAGAGGACTAGCATCAGTGTTCCATTTTTCAGACTTTTTGGTGGCAAATCACACCTAATGGGGAAAACTAGGGTTACCCGCGTGCTCCGCAACGCGAAGAAGGGTTGTTTTTGACCCGTAGATATTGGGTTGGTCTGTGTCGATTTGGTTGGCATCCATTTCGTTCGATTGCTTTTTGACGGCCAAGCATTTTGTAATAAAACAAAAAAGATACATCGCATCGAGGTGCCCGTGTAGTATTATCATGCGTTCTACTTAAGAATGATTCGGAAACTGGCTTGAAGTCTTTTGAGGACCATCGATTAATTTCGGTAAAAATGACTATGTAGTGGTTTGAAACATTTGCATTTTTTAGAATATTGTTGCTCATCATGCAAAAATGAAGACTGAACCGTGGACAGAATTGAATGCTCTTTCCAACGGTGCCATTTTTAATTGCCAGAGATATCAGATCATTGAGCAAAACCCGTGTGATTAATAAAATGGCATAAAATTGACAAACACCATTTTCTCCCGTGATTTGTACCACCTTGATTTGGATCGATCAGCTTTTCACAATTTTTCCATGAGAGGCGGTACATTTCTCTTGCCTATAGGCGTTGGTTCAACTCGCTCCGTCTGACGGTCACCTAAAAATAAATGTAATCCCAAAATCCGTCAAAAACCACAATTTTTCCAATAAAAGTGCCCTCCCCGGTGCACGTGGCGCGTGCTATCCTCTGCAACGCACACCATTCGATAGCCCGTTCGATTCTCTACACGATGCTGTTTTCCCCGTGCCGATCAGACCCCTGGTCGCCAAGATATGGCACCGGGATCGGACCCGTGTCGGGCAAATTTAGCCGTTTTCGCCCGATTTTGCACGCCGATTTATACATGTAAAGTCTATGACGCGAATTTGCACTTTTTGAGCACGCGCCACGCACTCCCTATCAATTCGATCGAGCTGAGACCCCTCAAAGGCACGTCGCGCATCCTTGATCTATAAGTTGTGCAAATTTCACCGCGTTAGTTGCAACGGTCTGGCCTGTAGTCCACGCAAAGCACCACCAAGTCGGGACCTCGGTAACGGACAGACGCACCCTCCTCAAATAGTAATATAGATACGTCCATCCCTAAAATATGAATGACCGACTTAACTTCATCTCTGAAAAAAGTTTCATGTCTTTCCAACAGCCAGTTCACATGTCACTTGACAGTTGATGCACCCACATCCTTTTGTTTCACACCCTGTCAAGATTCTGACATGAAATCCTGGTTTATCAGTTGGCATACAAATTGGCATTACACCATTTTACAAATATACTTCCGTTATTTATTTCCTTTTTTCTCATCCTATGATTTTTTTCTTCATCAGCACACCCAACCAAAATCCAATTTTAGAACACTGACTAGCATGGATTCTTCGAGTTCGACGTCGCCTTTTGAACAGGGATCAGCAACGTTTACCACGACTGGTTGTTTGTTAATTGGGGCTTTAGGGCGCGCCGACTGAAGTAGCTGATTTGCGAGAAGCAGAATCACTCGTCATCAAGTGGCTACAGCAGCGCAATTTCCCTCAAGAGTACGCTGCTCTGACGGAAGGGAGAGACATTTCAAGAAGCAGCAAGCTGAGCAAACTGTGTCCACAGATGAACGAAGGCGTCATCCGCGTGAGAGGTCGACTCCAGAACGCTGACATCTCTACAGAGATGAAACACCTGATCGTGCTCCCCAAGGAAGGACACTTCACGGAGTTGGTGATACAGGAAGTTCATGAAAAAAAAAATCAGGACACTCAGGACGACAACTGGTCCAGGCAGAGCTGCGGAAGCGATTTTGGATTTTGGAAGGAAGTTCTTGCATCCGAAGAATCATTGACCGGTGCATTGTTTGTCGGAGATTCCGCGGCCCAGAGAGCCAGAAGATGGCCATTGGCCAACCTTCCAGCGGAACGTGTCGCGTACGAGCCAGCGTTTACAAATACCGGAATGGACTACTTCGGACCATTCTACGTGAAGCAGAACCGAAGTCACGTGAAACGCTATGGAGTGATTTTCACTTGCCTTTCAATGAGAGCAGTCCACATCGAGGTGGCGCAGGATCTATCAGCAAACACGTTCCTGTGTGCATTTCGCAGATTCAAGGCCAAGAGAGTTCATGTGAAGACACTTCGATCAGACAGAGGTACGAATTTCGTTGGTGGCAGCAAGGAGTTGAAGGAGGAGCTACGAAGACTGTCAGCTAGTGAAGACGCTATTCATCGAGCAATGTTGAAGCATGGCGTCGAGTTCACCTTCAACACGCCGAACGCGAGTCATCATGGAGGCGCGTGGGAGCGCCAGATCCGTTCGATCAGAAAGATACTGGACAGGCTTCTCAACACGCAGCAGCTGCAGGAGGAAACTCTCTCTACTCTTCTTGTCGAGATCGAGTCAATCCTGAACAACAGACCGCTCACTCCTACGTCATCCGATCCATCAGACCCTGAGAACCTCACCCCAAACCATCTTTTGAATCTGGGCGCTGACTGTGTGGCGATGCCTTTTGGACTTGTCGATGACAGTGATAGTACTAGTCGTAAGCGGTGGAAACAAGTAAGGTACTTGTCTGATGTGTTCTGGAGACGATGGAGGGCCGAGTATTTGTCGATGTTACAGGAGAGGCCGAGAATGCTTACCAGAAGTAGAGCGAACTTGGCGAGAGGTGACATTGTGTTGATCGTTGATGAGAATGTACCGCGTGGCCAGTGGCCAATCAGTATAGTTGACGACGTTAAGGTCGGAGCTGATGGACTGGTCCGTTCTGTAGATATAAGGACTCGTGGACTACGGCTGCGGCGTCCGATCACAAAGCTGGTGAAACTGTGCAGTGTGTCGCAGCGAGAATGTAATTGAAACGCTCGTCGCCTCACGATGTTTCAATGGGGAGGGTGTGACGGCGCTGCGATTTAGTTGGCCATTGGCTGTTGTTTAGTGTTAGCAGCTGGGGCATTCCACGATAGATCGTACCAGGCCCGTCACCCTCATCTCTCAGATTTTAATGAAAATCCGTTCTAGGGGTAATCATAGGCCCCAAAGACGCCTGGCAAAATATCAGACTTCTCAGATCAATACTTTTTTAGTTGTATTGCATTACATTTTAACTCCGGTTTGTAACGGTGAGTTTGATGGCCTATAACTCAAGAACGGGTTAAGCTACCAACAAACAGTAAACGACACTAAGCTTGCGATGAATCAAAAAATAATATTACCATTTAAAAATTCCAAAGAAAAATTTTCATTGTTGAGCAAAAAACTTAATCTTTTTTCATTTGCCTCTAATGACCTTTGGGACCAAAATCTTTCAATTTTTTTTTCAAAATAAACATGTCATTGCAAATCGACATGCAAAAAATTAGAAAGGTGTTCTTTCTATAAAATCCTCATTTTCCCGCAAACAAAATGCGTTTCGGAGGGGTTGATACGACCCAAGCACGCCGTTTCGCTTCTAATAGAGCTAGAGCCTCGCGAAAAAACGAGCGTGTGTGCCGCAACAAGTCGCAGCGATTGGTACCCGATTTTAAGGCCTCAATTTAACCGGTAGCGTCTGAGGTCAGGTCAAGTGACTGAAGTTACGGATTCGGTTTTTAGTAAATAACTTCGCAAAAAATTGCCGCAGAGCCGCAATTTTGGCATCATTGTGTTCGCCTAGCTCAGGTGCATCGAATGGTATACTTTTTGCTAGGGTGAGGTCAACATAAGTAGTTTACCTCGTATCAAGGTCAGGTCAGATCCCCTCAGGTCACGAAGCTGGGCAAAGGGTATCATATGGCATATCATTCGATTCGGAAGGTCTTCCCGAGTCCTTTGGTGGCTTTCCCGACTCTCTAGATCCATTTGATCGAAAGTTATTGACGAAAAACTCGTACGACCCTAGTGACGTCATAAATGACGTCACGCAAGGTTACCAATGCAAAAGAAAAGCGTTGGACTTTGCAAGAAGTGCATGAAATCACGATACCATGGACGTGGGATAGTTTTAGATCATTCTCGGCGCCAAAATAGCAGTTTTTATATTTCCCCACTGACTTATAACAGTGATGTCACGTGACCGACCTGACCTGACGTAAACTTAAAAATTCCCAGATATACAAGTTGTGAGACCTCTGGAGGACACCATGTATGCGTCCTGTACTTTCATCTCGGACAGATATGGTCGTTGGCGTCCAAAATAATGTCAGAACCAAACAGCCTTTTTCACCCCCGCGCTTATAGGAAAGAGGGTTGGATGAACCCTCTTTTCACTTTTTTCAGATGACTCAGACTTCAATTGAAATTTCAGTAACCCGTGATGTCACTAGGCAGCTTTACCACGCCATTTGTAAGCTACCCTCCCGAAATCACTATTCGAAACCGTTATCGTGACGTAAAATAAATATATTTATAGAAAGAACACCTTCCTAATTTTTTGCATATTTGTTAACAATGAGCCAAATATTTTTTTTAAAGAAATAAAAATTCAAAAAAAAAATGGTCCCAAAGTCCAAAACATAAAAATGAAAGAAAACTCGATATGTCATATATAAAAAAGCGATTTTTCGAAATTTCAAAAAAAAAACATATTAATCTCTGTTTCATTGCAAGTTCAATGTTATATAACATTTGGCATTTGAATAATCCGTCTTAGAGTTACAGCCCGCCAAACTTAGCGCTGCAAAGCAAGATCAAAAAAATGTTATACACCATAACTCAAAAAATACTTATCTGATAAGCCTGAAATTGTTACAGGTGGATTCAGAGCCCCTGATTACCCCTGAGACCAATTCTCGTCAAATTCCGAGAGATGAGGGTGTCAAATTGGAAAAAAGTGGTACGATCTATCGTGGAATGCCCCAGCTGTTTAGTGTTAGGCAGCTGTATTGCGTTAGTGCGTTGTCTGCGATTTAGTGGGTGCTCACTGCTCGTGATGATCAGCTGATCGATCAGCTGTTTCGAACTACACTTGTTTTCCGAAGAATGTCCGTGCGGCATGGCATAATATCTTGTAACCATGCCACACTGTTATGTTCAAGCCAATCTGAAAGTGCAATGAATACAGCAAGAGAAGAGAGAGGCGTGCGTATTTTGATTTACTGCGGACATGCGGAAACATTATTTTATGCAATAAGGCTCTTGTCTTCGTGAAAAATAGTTTGCGATTTCGATGTTTTTCTACACACTTTCTTGCTAAAAATTGTTAATTGTTAACTCAAAATTCATGCTGGGAGGTTTCGTGGAATAGAAATAGCAAATATCGGTAATCATTTCATTCAAATTTCAACAAGTTTTTTTCTGTAATTAGAAGCTTAATTTGTTAGTGAAATAGGCCTCAGACGTTTCGCTCGCCAGCTGCGCTCGCTCGCTCGGTAAAAAAAAGTAACGTGCTAGCCGCGGTGAAAAACCGTATGTTACTAATGTTGACGGACGTGTCGCCAGGCGACACCATCGTTCATTTCTTAGTGTTCTGGGTACGTACCGTCTTCTGGGCGATGAACGGATCCAGGTTGGAGACGGGCGAGCGGAACTGAGAGCGGGGCATTTGCAGAAGCCGCGTGCCGTCCAGCGCCGTGCGGCTCAGGTCGACCGGCCGCGGCGGCTCGCCCGACGGCGCCGCCCGCTTGGCCGCCGACATGGGCAGCAGCGGCGGCGCTTGCCGGCCGTTCGAAGCAGCGCTGGCGGACCGAGGTGGCGCACCTGACGACAGGATGCCCTGCAGGTGGGGACGTCGTCAGAACACCGGAAGCGGGACTGCGGCGCCGAGATGGTGCCATGAAACTCAGACACATGGCTCAGTTGGGTCAGAAGAATACGATAACGTTTTAAGCAGGTGTCTGTTAACCCACGCCATAGGGCTATCGGCTGACCCCACCACCAGACATGTTCATGGATCCGGGAAAATGGATCCTAGATCTGATCCCATGGATCTAAATCTGGGACCCACTCGAATCATAGATCAACCCCTCAATTTTGTCGAGAGATCCATTCAGATCATAGATCTGACCCATCCATTTTGTCGAGAGATCCACTCAGATTGTCGGGGAATCCACAGTCAGCAAGGCCCGGGCACGTAAACAGATTTGGAGGAATCAGTTCAGCAGGTCTATTCATCAGCCAAGACCACTTCAAACACATTCAGCACACTCAAACAGGACCAAAAGCACAATCATCGGCCCACCATCGTCCTTCCCCATCTCCGGTCATGACCAGTCTGTTCTTCCAGAACAAGTAAACAAACCCAGCCTTCCACGTAATGCACCGCTATTGCCCTTCTGCGCCGCCATCGTACTGGAACAGCGCCACTAAGTTATCAACTCCGTAGCAATCTACTATTATAAATCTTAAAAAGTCCTCCCACGCCACCCACGCCGCCGCCGTCGGGGTTACCACTCGTGGGTCACGTAATTCAACAGGTCGTATTGAATTTTGGGCACGATGCGGCCGGGGGTGCGCCCGTGGCGCGTGCTCATGTGCGCCATAGGGTTAGCATTAGAATCGGCAAAAACAGGCTATTGCTCGGGAACGGTAAGGGCTACGGGGGTGAAATTTTCGCTGTAAGTCGAGCGCGTGCACTCATTTGTCGTATTTAATTCTTGAGGGGGTGGGTTTAGCGGTGTGCACGTGATGGGGCCGCGACCGGCGCCGAGCAGAGGGCACGTGCTTTAGGCTCAGTTGTTCGCTTAAAAACTGACTGGAAATAATCAGAGCCGGAAGGTCATTGACCTTTGACAACGAATACCGGCGCCGGGCACCCTTCGCCAAGGGGATTCGCCAGTAAATACGATAAATTTGTTTTTGCAATATCTCAGCCGTTTCTGGGCCGATTTAGCTGAAACTTGGACTGTCGGTGGTAGTGTAGGGTAGGGTAGGGTAGGGTAGGGTGGGGTAGGGGTAGGGTAGGATAGGGTAGGGTAGGGTACGGTAGGGTAGGGTAGGGTAGGGTAGGTGTTAGCACCGGCGGCTGCAGGCCGGGCCGCCCGGACCACCGAGCGGGCCATGTGGCGGCCGGCCGATCACGTGGCGCTCGGGGCTATGCCGGCACTGAGCTGGCTCATTGTAAGCGGCCCCGTGATTGGTAGTGTGGGCTCCTGCCCTCGGGGCACCGGCGAGGTGACCTCGGGTCGGCGCACGGGGCTCGAGGGGAGTTCGCTCTGGATGCTCGGCGGGGAAGTGCTCGCTGTGTGGGTGGAAGTGGTGCTCTGGCTGTGGTGTGGTGGTGGTGCACAATACAGCAAGTGAAAATATCTTAACTGGTGTGGAGAGGAGCTGGACCCAGCCCCCGTTCACGAGCTTCAGAATTCCTTTACCGTGACGTCATCACGGCGCATGAATTTTCCTTCACCCATAGAAATGCATGCAAAGCATGGTGTGTTTCAGGCGGGCTAAGGAGAAATCTAAGGCCTACATGTGTTCAAAAGACGTACCACTAAGCCAATGGATTCGTCTCATTACGATAAATGGGGTTGAAATCGAAACATTCGGCCTATATTTATCTAAAATGGGCCAATCAAATGGTCCCTGCAACTCATAATGAAGGATTTCCTCTGCGTTGAAAAATTTGTTTCAAGTGTTTTTTATCAGCGACAGGGGAAATCCTTCATAATTGCTACCAGATTACTACCATATTCCCTCGCATTTCTGTTGCGCATTGCCTCACAAATCAGAGTTTTGTGAAGTTTTTATTAATTTAATTGTCATATTTTGACTGATTTTGGCGATTTTCAATTATTTCAACGCAGCATGGATCAGGTAGCTCTCATAGTTTGCTGAAGAATGTGGCTTTTGCTTGGTTATTTCTAAGTTATCTGTGATTTGGTGCGCCGTGATCGTAGCATTATACAAATTATATAAACTTTAAAAATTGAATCAACTTTTGAAGTGAAGTTCACATAAAAAACCAAAAGTTCAAGCATAATAATTGTTTAAACATAATGATGCAACATGTGTCTCCCAGATGGAACTTATATTTCAATTGAAAACTGAAAATGGAAAACAGAAGATGGATCTGCGGAGTTACTGAGATCACAAGGTGCTCTTGATTGTTGGTAATTGAAGATGTTGAGAGAACTTGTGAATCTGCATACCAGTCCTGACTTGCTTGATTGTTTAAAACTATTTTAATTCTCATAATTGTGTAATGTGTAGTGACTGTGCATACTGCGCAGCACATGTGCGCAGAAATGTGCAGGTGGCTGGTAGGTGGGTTAAACTTCGGAGATGCGAATTTGGATGTCAGTTATAAAATTAATGGTTATGCCTTGTAGAGTAAGCTCTGCTGTTTTTTGTAATTGTCTTTTATAATTGTAACCTACAATGCTGTTAGTTTCATTTTTATTAAAATGCTCGACCAGAATTTGCACTTGTTCATGCATGAATGGCTAAGTTTGGGGTGTTTATTTAACCCTGACTGCTCAAGTTTTTCAAAGGCACATGACACAGTGACAGCACGGCTAGATCAGCTGGTACCTACCTGTTGACTATTTTTGTTTTTGGTGGTGATGTGATTGCTGTTTGTCTTTTGCAAGGTGGTCAATGAAATAAAATAATGCATTATTTTGGAATGTTTCCTTGACAGAAGCCAGGAGCCGGATTAATGTGTGCTGGTGAATGAGATGGTTCAAAAGCATTATCTGATGTTTTTCAATGTGCATAAGCCATAACATCCCTTTCATACCCTGAAGTTTTAATAGCTTCTCAGTCTCTGTCATTTTCCTGAAATATTGGTGTAGATAAGAGATATCAGTACCTTCTCAGAGGTACCTGCCTTCTGCTGGATGAATATTTAATTGGTTGGACGAAATGGACAGGTAGACTTATGACAATGTAATGTGAAATCTTATTTCTATAAAACTTTGAAAATGAAGTTCTAATTATTCATATGTGCATACATTTTTGATGACTAAGAAAGTTTTCCACAAGAGTAGAAAATGTGGGAAAGTCTATCAAATGACACATTCTGAAGGCTCAATGCTGACAGAGTGCTGCCTCAAAGAATAACTGACTTGCTGGGTTACGAATATTTCTTTATTTTAATTTTCAAATGTAATGTACAATACATTGCAGTGAAATAACAAAATAGTGCAGTAAAATAGTATTGGCGACGATCAAACAACACGTGCGCCATTGATGTCTGCAAAAATTGCTACCAGATTGCTACCAAATCCGTGACGTAGCTACGGCGCCTTTATTTCCCTAGTGAACCAACCTGAGTAGTAAAGTAATCTTGGCTGGACCAGTGGAAAAGGGGACGGGACAGTGAACAGCAGCGAGTCTTCATAGCGTGCGAGTAGCCGATCATTTCCTTTCATCCGGGACTCATAACACGGCCTCTTCCGGGGTGTGTGAGGGAGGCGGCCACAGTGTCTCGCCATCGAGTCACTGAGCTTAAACTCGTTCCCCGGGTCTTGCCATCGAGGCTCGGGTGCGGGGTCTCCGCTCAGACAGGGGTGCGACCAGTCGGCTCCGGCTATCCTTGCCATCGAGGCGCCGGAGTATCGGTTGATCTGTCCGATTACAGTGGTCTCCCCATCGAGAGGCTGGAATCGGGCAGCGGCTGGCGTCTTCCTCACCATCCTGATCTACCCATCGCTCTCCTACAGTCCTTGTCAATCATCCGGCTAA
This sequence comes from Amphibalanus amphitrite, assembly GCF_019059575.1. Taxonomy (NCBI): domain Eukaryota; kingdom Metazoa; phylum Arthropoda; class Thecostraca; order Balanomorpha; family Balanidae; genus Amphibalanus; species Amphibalanus amphitrite. Next base: position 169,622 of record NW_024882515.1, on the reverse strand, counting down.
ATCTGTGTCGTTGGCGTGTGAAATACCAGAGGACACGTGGCGACAGTAGGGTAGGGTTGGAGTAGGGTAGTGTAGGGTTAGGGGTAGGGTAGGGTAGGGGTAGGGTAGGGTAGGGTAGGGTAGGGTAGGGTAGGGTAGGGTAGGGTAGGGTAGGGTAGGAGTAGGGTAGGGTAGCGTAGGGGTAGGGGTAGGGTAGGATAGGGTAGGGTAGGGTAGGGGTAGGGGTAGGGTAGGGTAGGTGTAGGGTAGGGTAGGGTAGGGGTAGGGTAGTTAAGGGTAGGGAAGGGTAGGGTAGGGTAGTGTAGGGTGGTGTAAGGGTAGGGTAGGGTAGGGTAGGGTAGGGTAGGGTAGTGTAGGGGTAGGGTAGGGTAGGGTAGGGTAGGGTAGGGTAGGGTAGGGTAGTGTAGGGCAGTGTGTCCAAAATTGTTATGTTGCGGGGAAATCCACCCATAATGAGAAGTATAATGACATCCTAAAAATATAAATAAAACATCCTCATGGCAGTCACAACTTATAATAACAACCTCGAACCTAAACATCTGGGAGCAAGAGAAACACAAACCTCGCAAGCTCTCACAACGCGCCAAGACAGCCATTTGAATAACCAAAATGTTCAATTATATGACCCGACTTAAAAACCTCATTTAACATCCCGAATATCAATATTCAATATTTCTACATCATTTTCTCGTGACATATATATAAACGGTGATTAAAATGGGTCGAAGTCAAGTTTTATGAAAATAACGACATCCTTTCCGGCCTTTTTTTCTACATCCTCCCCCTAACATAAAATGAATTTAGCCACACTGGTGTAGGGAAGGGTAGGGTAGTGTAAGGGTAGGGTAGGGTAGGGTAGGGTAGGGTAGGGTGTTGTAAGGGTAGGGTAGGGTAGGGGTAGGGTAGGTAGGGTAGGGTAGGGTTGAATTAAGTAACATCCTAATCTTACAAAGGGCTCGAACAACTCGCATGCATCACCATCATACTTTACAGTTCAAGTAAAAGCAGTTACCCAGTTCTACACAAATAATACCAATAAAAATGAAGTTTCTACACCCAAACTAATGCATCCGTTAATCATACATATCAAAACATACAGTTATCGCGTAAACCTGTACCTCTAGTCTACTATTATAAATCTTAAAAAGTCCGCCCACGCCGACGCCGTCGGGGTTACTCCCAAAAACGCTTATTGCGGCGCCGTCGTTTGACGCAGGACGGTGAAATTTTGACGACTCGTGGGTCACGTAATTGAACAGGTCGTATTAAATTTTGGGCACGATGCGGCCGGGGGTGCGCCCATGGCGCGTGCTCATGTGCGCCATAGGGTTAGCATTAGAATCGGCAAAAACAGGTTATTGCTCGGGAACGGTAAGGGCTACGGGGGTGAAATTTTCACGCCAAGCCACCACTACCCCTACCCCTACCTCTACCTCCTACCCCTACCACTATTACTACCCCTACCACTACCACTACCTACCACTGGGTCATGACAGGTCACATACTAATTGGATCCAATAAATGTTTTTTTTAAAAATCAGAATTTAACAGATCTTCTAGCCCCGCTCCTATTCGTGCCATTCCATTACCCTTAATCGGTTTTGTCGGAAATGGCGCTTTGTGACAAATGTGGCGTGTTACGGCAAACGCGGTGCATTTTCACCCGGTGATTGAGCATGCATTTTTACACCAAATTGCACCCATATCGGACCATATTTGACAAAACTGTGCGATTTACGGCAAAAATGACGCTCTGAGATAATTGTTGCGCATTCCGGCAAACGCGGCGCATCTGAACCTGTTGGTTGAGCATGCATCCTGGCACCAAGTTGTACCCTTATTGCAGCATATTAGACAAAGTTGTGCAATTTGCGGCAAAAATGGCGCGCAGTGACCAATGTGACGAATTCCGGCAGACGCGGTACATTTTAATACTTGTATCGCAAACTGTTCTCATTGAACGAAAATCCACACATTCTCTCACCACTTTTTATTCAAATTAATAACTTGCCCATCCGCCAATGGGAGGCACCCGCCACCGATCGGCATGCATTTAGTTCACAAAGTTTGTCGACCCCGGCTCTCAATGAAGATCTACGAACCGATCAAAATTTCATTGGCGTTCTTCCGGCACGCGCCACGTGCCAACCGTGCACACCAGCGAGTCGGAACCTAGAAAAGGCGCTGACCCCCTCTGTCACCTATAAGGTGTGCAAATTTCAACCTCCTACGCCGTACCGTCTGCCCTGTAGGCGAGGTTAATTGAACCCACGACACGATGTGCGGACACACAAACAGACGGATTCTGTTGGAATAGTAGGTAAGTTAGATATGGAAATGGATCCAAACAGACAGATGGATCCTGTTCAAATAGTAAGATACTGATATGGAAATTTGGGCATTTTGCAAAATGCCTGGCATGTCAGGCAGGCATTTTGTAAAATACCTAGGCAGCTTGCAGAATGCCGGGTGGGTCAGGTATTTTGCAAATTGCCTACGCATTTTGCAAAATGCCCGAGTTTTCACTTTGCCTGTAACATGGTCCCTCGACCGCACAGTGGGGGCTGATGCACCCCCTCCCTCCTAAGGCTTTTCGCAAATAACTCGCGTAAAAAGCGACCGATCGCGACGAAACTTTCAGTACCGTAGAGTGGGGCTATTTGAGACAGTACGGTATTGGTTTAGTAAAATTGCTGTAAAATTAAAACCGTTTGATATTTTTCATCAATTTTTGCTGAGGGTGATGTAGAATTTAACGGTGAATTTCATGGAAAGGATTTTTTGAAAATTTTGATAAGTTTTGAAAGAAATTCGGCACTTAACGAGAAATACAGAAAAACACAATTTAAGTTATACGAAAAGCACCCCTACCTGCACCAAATGATCGTTCTAAGCCTTTCGATTGGTTTGCAAAACTCGGGTATAATATCGAAGTATTTGGGAGTTAGGACACGTTAAATCCGTGTTCATGAACAAATATACATTATGCAACTAAAAACGCCTTACTTACTTTAACTTTTCTAGGCTGATGACAAGGTAAACACCTATTCATTGTAATATTTCTAAAATGTAGATAAATCATAAATAAAAACATTAATTTCTACTCCAACCACCTCGGAACTGGCCTCTGTGGGCTGTCTGACAACAAGCTCTGCTTAGTTGGGACAGCTGTACAGAGGCTCAGTGAATGACCTTGCTTGAATTTGACCAGAAATGCTACCTACGACCATCTCCCATGTATGTATGACTGCTCTCCCTCTAATCCCTTCCTCCCACTAACAATACCCTGTGTAAGTGTGCATCAGTGGGCGTTCCAGGCGTAGAAGGGCAGTAACTAACTGTTTTCAGTTGTGACTACTTTGCTTCTCTTAAAGTACTATGCATATTAACAGCATGCATACTCCACTGATATTTCTCTCGTTTTTTGCATTTTTTGTTTTTTCCTTACTCTTGGCTGGGAGTGCCGCGACTTATCATTTAAGTTCACTGGTGTTAACGTAAGGTTCTGTGTGTCGCTGGGATAGAGGGAGGGGGCACTCCTGGTCACCTGTTCATGGGTGGCGGTGTAGAAAAAAAGCTACACCTTTGGTCACGTGACTGCTGTGAGAAACTTTGCGTTTTGCAATGTTATGACTTAAACAGAAGTAATAGATGTTACAAGTGTATTATTTATGATGTTTTAGACAGCAATCATGTAAATATATCCTTAAATTATATACAACTGCTGAAAAGAAGTCACGTGATGTTACCAGATTGTGCTCGGACAACATCTTCTTGAACTTCTATTTTGAGTACTCTATACCTTTAAAGGAAGGGTGCCACCTTTTGGACACAACGCAGTTTTTACAAGATTAGCCTCACATGAACCTAAAAACCGGCTTCACTTACCTATGCTCGAGACGGTCAGCATTGAATCCGCACGTGAAGTTATCATTTGCGAGTTTTGCTGCCAGCATTCGGGCAGGCAAAAATCTTCAGCACTATTTCCTCGTCGTGTTAAGGGTATTTTATAAAACATGAAATCAGCAAAGGTATGTATAAAAGTTATACTTTTGAAGCATGTTTTATCATTTTGAAAGGGTATATTTTTTCTTTATGGTATACACTTAAGTTTTAAAATTTTAATTGGGAAGTTTTTCTAGTAAGTTGCAGGAAGGGTGAAAGGGTTCCATAGATCTCTTAAGCATTGTAAAGGAAAAACCTTTACTCGACTTATTTGATGTTTTTTTGACGTATCTTCGCGTAGCATGTGTAATCTATATAATTTATTTATTTATTATTCCTTTTTATTTGTTCATCTTTTTGTCTCAGTTGCGCCATCAATGCAAATGGCAGAATGATATGTTGCCATGACAACAGGATATGCCAGCCGTCCTAGCTGCCACATCAAACGACCTTGAGTTGTAGTGGTGATATAAACAACGATCTTTTTTTTTGGCCAATGTATTAAATGCAATGTTTCGGTTTTTTGTATATTGTGGACGCGCTAACCACGTCTAAAAATTCAAATAAGTAAAATAGATTCATAGAACAAAAATTTCGGAAGGTGGCACCCTTCCTTTAATGAGGTTAGTGCTTGTGCGAGGAACATGTTTATAAATAGTAGAATAAAGTATATTCTATACAATAAAGTAGATTCAAATAAAGTATATATTTGTACAGCATTAGTTTGGGTAATTATCGAGGAAAAAAGGTCATGCTTTTACATTGTCTACTATTTACTTTATACCTTAATCGAGGCCTAATAACGGACGTTTTTATAGTTCGTTTTATTTCAAAACCGGTTTGGCTCCAAGTTCATTATCGAAGGTCTCACGTGAGTTTTGGCAACATCAGCGTCTGGTCAATAATTTCTTACCGGTAAAATATTCAGTTTCAAATTATGTTCGGTAAATACATGGAAATTGTATCTTCAAAAATCATCATACTATGATGACGTCACTGGTGGCAGCTGGCTCCCAATGTCCCTACGGTGGCACCAAATGTCGACAAGTTTTAGGAAAGCTTCATTTTTCACTGTTGCCGTGGTCAGAATCGAGTAAACGGTTCTGTTTATGGTAGGTATACATTACATTGCAATGAAAGTTTCACAGCATGACATCACCACTGTTCTAATGTCTAGTTCTAAAAAGCACGTAGGGGAAGGTGGGGTAAGACGGCCCAGCGGGGCAAGACGGATCACCAGCCCTCCCGGCTGAACCGCTGCTGGTATCTACTGCTTTATGCACTCACTATGTTTGTTTTCCTTCGTAACAATGGCCACCTTGAGCTCATGCTGCTAGGATGCATAGCTTTTGAGTTATTGAGAAAAATGTTGTTTTTCGTCAAACCGATCTAATATAAGAGGTCTACGGGTGATTCAATTACGGCGCCTTTCTTGCATGATTAGTTTCTATTTTGCACTTTACTGTGAAGAACAAAGTTATAAACTTAGTTATAGTCACACTCTAGGAAAGGCAAGGTTTTGCAATGTTGGGCTATTTGACATATACGTCATGATAATGACAGAATTTAGATTTGGGGCAAGACGGACCACTGTGGTCCATCTTACCCTGTGGTGGTCCATTGCACCCTGCATATAGAAAGTTCTTTTCCAAAACATTGACACAAGTTTAAGCTAATTTTTCAGGAAGGAGTCTTTGTTGCATGTGAGCCATGCATGCAAGTGCTCAGTTAGCATGCATTCATGCCAAACGACAATCAACACACATGTTCCCAGCTTTTAGCTGCACTTCCATCACAAATGAGTAAAGAATAAAGGCTCATTTTGTTATTTTACCATTCTGGTTACTTTTTCTTACAAGAGTACAGAGCAGAAGTGTAACACACATGAACGGATAGCAGGCACTGCTGGGTGGTCCGTCCTACCCCACGTTTTTTCTTGTCTGAGTTTTTGACATGTCCCTCTTTAAGAGCATCCACCACCTAGATGTCTTTAATTTGAAATTTAGTCTTTACACATATCAACAGAGGAAGGATTGAGCATTCCGAAGACTATAAATAATATGAATTACGAGAGCAGTGTAGCAAGATATGCGGCCTCAAAACTTAGCTGGTCCGTCTTACCCCACCTTCCCCTATGGAATTTATCGGGAATAATTCACATGTTAAAATAAGGCGACGTTCGATTTTCTCAAGTTCAGTTTTTGGCCGTTTCGCTGGCTAAAACGCGTGCTTAGTCGAAGAACGTACTTGGAGCCAAACCGGTTTTGAAAAAAAAATGAACTATAGTTATGAAATGAAGCAATGGATCTAATGAGGGCAAAATTTTACCATTATTTGCACTTTTAGGCCGGGCTATCCTGGCATGAACTTCGGCCAGTTTGTGTGTAAAGCCTATGGTGAAGGGAAAACTTCACGCCCGGCTGACGTCACACACCTCGGCTACCAAATCGTGTCCGGTAGGGGTCGTTTTTTTCCTCGAGGCTCTAGCTCGTGCGTGCGTGCGTGCCTGCGTGTGTTATGTAGTGTTCCTTCCCTCTGTACATTGTTATGTGATGACACGAGCATGTAATAGCAGTTTGTCTTGACGGAATTGCTCACGATGTGAAAATAAATAACTACTGCAGAGGGTATTAAAATCATCTATATCTTCAAAACCGGCCAATTCTTAGCCAAATGGTGCACTCTTTTGCCGCTAAAAAATGAGTAGGACTTCCAATTGACATCAAAAACAATATATGGTGAGTGCTATCAATGATGTTGAAATGAAGTTAATCATTTTTGCGTCGTTAGGAGTGGAGTACCCCTTGCGAGCATCAGGAATGACATCACTCAGGATCTGCCTCTGATTGGTTGGCAGGGGAGTGACTGTACAGGGACCCGCAGTTGCTTCTGTACACACTAGTATTTCAGCGTATTCTTTGCCTGTGACACCGTTGGAGGCGAATTGGGAAATGATTGTGTGCTTATTAAAACCACCATCTGAAGGGCTTTAAACTGATGTGCTGCTCTCCTAATTCAGTGAACTTTTTATGGCTATATCAGCAAAACATTGTTTTCAGCGCTTTTTCCTGCCCCATTCCTTCTGAAACATGGAACCGCTTATTCCGTTTACTCCTGCCATCTGACGATGGTCGTGCTGACTACTAGTTCCGGCGCTAGTGACTGCTCCAGTTTTGCACCCGGCACAAACTCAGGCGGCACCGGGCCGTGGCTCGACCAGGGGAGGGTCGGACCGAGCCGACTGCCTGGGGCGCGGTTAGATCGGACGCCCTGCTGGGGAAGGGGACGGGAGTGAGGGGGAGGGGAGGAGGTGGTCACGTGGTCCGTCCAAGCTCGCAGACGGCCTGTCCTGCGCCCAGCCATGTTCCGTGATCCAAAATGGCACGAGAGCTGTGGAATTCCTGGAGGAGACGCTTCGAAAGCGAACTTCAGCAGCACTAATTTACCATATTCTGTGGAGATAAATGAATATTATCTTAATGCAGAAAAAATTATATGCCTAAGCTGTATAAGCTGTATCTTTTTAAAATCTGTAAATAGGATTATTTTTAGGGACTTATAGGTTTCGTATACACATGTTAATTGTGTTACATTAAGCCGTTTCGCTGTTATGGTTACTAACTGATGAGTTATCCTTTTTCTCACAGGGAATGACAATACAATAATAATACGAATAAAACAGACGTTTCGCACAAAAAAGTGCCTCCGTCAGTGGCAAGAAATAAGTAATTAGGCATATATGTTTTCTTTCGATAAAATCGATGAAGTAGTTATTTTTGTTTTGTTTTTAAAGATATATTTTCAGCAGTTTTTTAAGCACATCATGGAAGCTTATAAACATTTGTGTATTTTATCGGCAACCCGGCTGGCCAGACCGAGACGGTGCCGCATATAGTTCTCATCGATGTTAAACCTATACACTTATTTTTCTCCAATGACGAAGGCACGTTGTTGTCCGAAACGTTTGGTTTTATTCGCATTGTTTTTATATTGTCATTGTCTGTGAGAAAAACATACCCATATGGACTGGTCTCAGTTCATGTAGTAATTGTTGCATATTAATAACACAGATAAAATGAATATTAGCCCTCACCACACATATAAGTAGAGGTAGGTAGACCGCGCCCCCTGCTTTTCACCAATAAATCGCGGCAAAGCGAAGGATTGCGACGATTCTTTGGTGCCCTGGAGTTAATCAATTTTACAACTTCCCGGAAAATTAAATAGCCCTGATAATTTTTGCATCTTGTCTGAGAATTTTATATCCCTGAACCAAATTACCTTTCACCTGTGATTATTTTTCTCAAGATCATGTCAGGCCAGAATAGCAATTGAAAGTCAGCGCACATCTGTGTGTTTCCTTAGTCGTTTCGTGATTAGCAACGTGACAACATGTGAAATATACTATCTAATGTTTGTCTCATTGATTGTTGTGGGTGCCAAGGTCGCGTGAAACTCAGGTTAAGGTCATTTACTTGAAATTATCTCGGTTAGCTTCCTTAAATTTACACCTTTTTACTGTGGTTTTTAGGAAGTGTTGGTTTGAAATTTAGCACTCATTTTAGCATTTGAAAACTAGGCATACTTAGTGCCTATGCAATATGTTGCAAGGCTGTAAGTGCTGGTTAACATTCTATGGATAGCCGGCAGAACGCCTAATGGGTGATCTGGCGTGACCCGTCCTACCCCAAATGCTTTGATACATCATCTTTGATCAAAGCAAGTGCAAATTCGGAGTCAGAAGCAAGCCAAGTCCCAGCAAACTTCACTTGTAGAAATTCTAGCAGGACCCAATTTTCCGTGCTTTTGGGTTATTAACCCTCGCCCGCACATGGGGGGGGGGGGGTGGTTGCCACCCCCAGGTAGTTTTTCTGCTCTGCACTCAACATTTTTAGAGCTAGGAGGCTGATTTTTCGTATAGCTGCTCCTCTGTCCTTTCCCGATGTCCACTGAAAATTTCAAGTTTCTGTGGTTTTTGGTTTCGGAGATATGACCTTGTTTTTCAGGTCATGTCATGACCCAAATGGCCAATTATCAACATCTTGCGTTGGCTATGGGCCTTGTGAGCTTCTGACACCTTAATTTCGGCCTTTTTTGCCAGTCTTACCTCCCACCTATCATGGAACATGTTGTTCGACGATGTACAGATGTCAAGGTCAGGGTCAAGGTCAACCTAGGTCATCTAAGATAATTGCGTTTTAGGCAAGCGGAACTTACTTTTTGTGAATTTTTTTGACTGCATTTTTGGTAAAAGCTTCTCAGATCATGATTTCATGTAATATGGACACATAAACAATCGGTGCACACATCAGTATACACACAGACACACACACAGACATACAAACACATATAATTGACCTTGACCTAACTTGACCTGAAATGACCTCAGCAGCAAAAACCTGGTCGGGTATTGTGACAGAGGTTCTAGCTGGCTTGGCACCAAAAAACGGCATCGTCATCGGTATATGATAAGCAGCGCACTTGATATCCAACTGTGACCAAAAACAGCAACATTTTTTAGTTTGACCTGACCTGGAAGGTCACTGACTGACCTGAGAAGGTAAAACTGGGTATCATTGGATTCGTCTCTTCCCAAAGAATCTTTTTGGTCTTTACCGCTAAGCTCTATCTCCAACAGGAACGAAATGGCGCGGGGGGGGTGGCAACCCCCCCCCCCCTTGTGCGTTCTAGGATGGGAAAATGGCATGTGCGGGCGAGGGTTAACCTGGTCTGGGAGGTCAACCAGTGACCTAGGATCTCAGCATTGACCAGGACATAAAAATAATTGGCTTTCTCTCGTCAGCGATGACCAGGGCCCTCAAATCATCGAATTTCTCTCGTCACGAGCAGCTCGCTCTTTTTTATTTTTCAGCGAAGCTCTGGCTATTCATGAATGGCTGAGGGTTTCTACGCCCCTCCGCTACATATAAGACGCTGAAAAGAAATGCCTAAGTGGGTGAGGGTTAAATATCGATTGGTTTTTAAGTGCCGAAGCCCGAAACACTTAAATTTACTTCGATAGCAGTTTTTAAGACCAACGAGCTCGAATACTACTTCTTGAACAATGTAAGCACCAGGGCTGCGGAGTCGATGGATTTTCGGCGACTCCGACTCCGACTCCGACTCTGGCTTTCAAAAACCAGCTCCGACTCCGACTCCGACTCCGGGCAGAATTGTCGACTCCGACCGACTCCAACTCCCGACTCCGACTCCGCAGACCTAGCAGGGCTGCGGAGTCGACAGATTTTCGGTGACTCCGACTCCGACTCCGGCTCGGGTTTCTAAAATCGACTCCGACTCCGACTCCGACTCCGGTCACAACTGTCGACTCCGACCGACTCCGACTCCGACTCCGACTCCGACTCCGCAGCCCTGGTAAGCACCACATAAAATGAATCGTAAGAGAAGCGGCTCAAGATTAAGGAGCTATGAGACACTTAATAAAAAAAAAACGGCATAGATTAGAAACTGCACCTAACTTGCACTGGTTTTTAAACCTTTTCGTTGCAGACTGGTAGATTAAATTTTAGGATTGATTTAAGCTGATGCTCAAATGGAGCTATTCATTCGTCATTCATGCGACCATCCAATTCCATTCATAAAAGAAGCCAGTGACAAAATTGTTCATTTTAGATAAGTGTGAAATACAAACTCAATAAAAGTTTAATGATACGGCAAATTTGACAGCTTTTATAATGAACAGACAAACAACTTTAACAAATCAAAGTTGAGAGCCCCAAATAGGGGAGAGTGAGGTAAGATGAGCCAAGGGGCAAGTTAAGCCACCCTTTGTTTCTCAGCTCCTATGGCGCTAATTGACTTGAGCTTCCATGTGCCGTTCGCTTACGATGCTGCAGTCTTTCACGCGAGACGGCAACGTTCTCACGCTCAGCACCCGGTAACATGTGGTATCGCCCCTGATAACTAAGACATGTTTTGCCTTTAAAAAAATGAGATGGCTGTTATCTGCGGTGCATGGTTATTTTCCTTAGCGGGTGTCATTAATCGAAAATGGCCACGGGTGGGGCAAGATGAGCCATTTTCACCTGGGGGAAGATGAGCCGGATAAGCCATTGTTGTCCCCGCTGTCGAAAACCAAACTGAGCTGCGCTTGTTTCTGCTGAATAAAAATGGTAGCAAATTGTTTTTATTTGTTGATTACACAAGTTGTAAGTGATTTGCAGATTATCTGAAGGATAAAATGATTTCTTCCGTGATAGAAAATTGACGAGCTATTGGAAGGCTTAAAACAGTCAATTCAATTCAATTCAATTCAATGTGTATTCACGATAGATCCACGCAAACTGGTGGCTTTTCGCCATCGTACGTAGTAAAAATAAAACAGTGATAAAAGGTAAACATACAGTAGCATCCATCCAAAGCACAGATACACAAACAAAAACGTAAGGCAGGTGACAGTATACCCATTATCCATATAGGGCGCACAGGTAATCACAGCACTCGCCAACAAACCCCATGGCTCCAGCTCTCGTCACGTTTCGACGGCACGCAGGTGGCGCTTTGCAGCAGTCTTGAATGAGGTTCCTGCAGGCTTCGGTACCTCATTATACAATTTCACACCGCTGAAACACAAGCGCTTGCGACCAGTCTCGGTACGAATACGTGGCACAGTCAGGAGGTCAGCAGACCGTGTGTCGTGATCGTGCTGGCGGCGAGCAGGAGCACCGATAGTCTGCGCTAATGGCGGCGGAACGAGGCATGACATGAGTCGGTGAATGACAAGAACTCGATGATAGGAAATGAGCTCGTCTGCTTTGAACCAACCCAGCGATCGAACCACGTCAGAAATATGGTCGGTCTTCCGACGTCCAGACACAACACGCGCAGCGAAGTTAATCAACTTTTGAATTCGGTGGACCTGCGTTTTGTTACAAATGCCGTATACAGACATGCAGTATCGCATCACGGGAAAAACTAGCGCGGTAATGAGATATTTTACAGTGGCCATTGGAATCACGTGTTTTGCATGGTTCAAAGCGAGTAACATGCCGGTGCACTTCGGTACAAGCTGGTCTACATGCAGACGAAAGTCGAGGTGTTGGTCAAATATCACTCCTAGGTTGCGGGCCTGGTTCATAGATCTAATGGTGGCACCATTAAATTTAACGGTCACCTCCGCGATATCTCTCAGCATTTGCCTTGTTCCGAATAACATGAGCTCAGTTTTTGCCTCATTCACTTTCATGTTGTTGCTACAAAACCAGTCGAACATACTCTGGAGAGCGGTCTCGAGTTGTGTCACCAGCTGAGGCAAGTCTTGTTTCTTGCCCGTGATCCAGATCTGGGTGTCGTCTGCGAACTGCACTACCTTTACAGGTGGCGGTACATGCAGACAGAGGTCGTTGGAAAACACACACCACAGTATACAACTTAACGAACCTCCCTGGTACACACCGACTGCATTCTGTTTCACGGCTGATTTGATCTCGTGTCCTTCATGATTCACCGTCTGCACGTGCTGTGTGTGACCGTTTAAATAGTCCGTGAACCAAAAAGGGTCAACGCCATATAGAAGTAGTTTGTCGATCAGCCTGTCATGCGGCACCATGTCAAAGCACTTTGAGAGGTCGACCATCGCCCAGAGGGCGATTTCACCGCTGTCCATCGCTCGCAGGATGTCGTCGGTCACTACGTGAAGTGCCATCTCGCAGGAGTGACTCTTCCGATAGCCGTGCTGCGTCTCGCTGAGCAGATGGTGCCTCTCCATGTACTCGGCGAGCTGGAGCTGGACGGCCCTCTCGGTGATTTTGGTGATCGCCGGCAGCATGGAGATAGGCCGCGTGCTAGATGGGTCGGATGAGATTAGCTTCCCCTTGGGGATCGGTGTTATGGTAGCGTGTTTCCACGATGCAGGAACCGTGCCCGTCTCGAGGCTCGCGTTAACCAGGTCCAGCACAATCACACAGTCACTTTTTGATGGAGGAAAAAAAACTTTGCCATAAGTATCTATGCCATGGAGTAAATAAAAGAGCCCACTCTTCGCCGCGCCCGGGAAAAGAAAAGGTTCGCTTTTTCTATCCATGCTCAACTTTCCCCACGACGTGTCTCAGCTTACCCCGCCCATGGGGTAAGATGAGCAACGTGCAAGATGATTTTTGACGTAGCCTTTTCAGTACAAAAATAAGCGGTATGAAGCATTTCTGGCCACCATTACATGCGCAAATCACCAATCTGTCCGTCCAACCCGTAAACGCAGAAAAATGATCAGGTTAGCCTGTAGCTTACGAAAACAAAAAGCGGCTCAACTTACCTCATTTTCCCCTACGTAACACAATTGAGGGCATTTTTTTAGGCCATCACAGTATTTGTCAACAATTGTTGTTTGGGGGGCTGGGGAGGGTGGTTACTGGCTCATAATCTGTCCCCCCCCCAAAAAAAAAGAAAGAAAACGAAACCGATCATCCGCGAAAAGAACTATTGAGCTCAAACCAAGATGACGAATCGATTTATAGGTATGCAGGATGACTAACGATGCCACTTTTTGACTTCTTGTGTCAAATAAATTCCATCATCTGGATAGCACGTCAACATTCTATTTGACATTTTGCAACAAACGTATACTATTTGGCGCGACTAGCCTCATAAATGTTCTGAAACTAAAACCGTTTCTTCGCAATTAACTTGAACCACGTCATCCCAGCTTATGCACGACAAAAATAAAATAATGCTTCAGGATCACTGGCCTGAATTCCAATGCTTAAAGTTTACTCAAAACCGGTGTGGCTGAGGCACTCTTCGCTACATCTCGTGACGGCCACCATTGTGTTGCATTTTTCGGTAAGCTATAAGTTAATAAGGAAAGGATTGGTGAATGGGTTGAAAACAGCCCTCACCCTCCACCCCCCCCCCCCTCCTTCTTCTGGAAACATAGTAACCGAAAGATCTGGCGATGGTTTATCCACCTCCTCTGCCGCCGCGCTGCGAGGCCTCGATTCGTTCGGTATGTGGCTTCCTGAGCGGTCCTCCCCGGAGGCAAGGTGAAAGGTCATGGCCTGTATCAGAAATTTATACGCTGCTGAATATGTTTTATAGTTCTTCCAAGGCCTTGGACACCGTTTTATTATATCGGATAAGCATTGCACTTACTTGTCAATCAATACATCTAAAGAAAACTTGATCATAATCTTATACTGCGGCAATTGTAGTTCTGCTTACGGTTGCCTCTTTATGATACGGGCCACCACCACCTCCACTGCGCTGGAGCTCTGGCGTTCTACCCCTCCCCGCTACGGACCGGCCCTCGGGCTAGGTGTGTTAGTACTGAGCGCAAACCTGTAGTAGTCACGTGACTTTCATTCACGTAGCGGGAACGGAAGCTATAGGCGATACCAAGGATGGGCTCTGGGGAGGCAACCGGCGCGGAAAAATAGCACGATTGTAGTTTTGGAAGAATATCTGTTGCGGTAAGAGGAATTATACAAAACATACGTCTTAGGAGCAAACATGTGTTATTCCTCCATACTTTGCACTACATTTCCTTTCTCCAATGGCCAGCACTTAGCAAATAATAGCGCAATTCTAAATTGGTAATATATGTGTACAGTAGCAACTGCGGGTCCCTGTACCTTCAAAAGATGGCCTGGGGCCGGAGGCCGGGTGCTTACCTCCTGGCGGACCACGCTGGGGCTGCTGTAGACCGACATTTGCTGCTGCATCTGTGCCAGCAACTGCGGCGTCAAGGCCGTCTGATAGGCGGGCGGCAGACTCGACTGGCCGCTGAGCCTGCGAAACCAGCCCGCCGACGTCAGCGCTAACACAGCACGGTAGGTCAATGGATATAAACGCCGCCGCCGCCGCCGGCTGCGGCGGCGGATTATTTAGGATTTATGTTATTGATTACTTCTTTATATTCAGCTTCTACTCCATGGGTCAATATTGCAACACCCCTAGCGTTATGATTATACGGTGCAATCAAAATATCTTTATCCCAGCTGTTTCTAAATGTATTTCTCCAGTGTGGCCAAATTCACTTTGCGTTTGGGGGAGGATGTAGAAAAAACCGCCAGAGTATGTATTTTTTTTTTTTGAAAAATGGACTACTGATTTTTTAAAGCTCAAATTTCCATAGAAAAGGTGGGAAATGACCTTACCAAATTCAGTGCTGATGTATCTTAGAAGAAAACACTTCAGTGATACATATGTAGAAATAACAATCCTTTTTCAGACAATCGTTAAATAGCAACAACTTCAACGGCCACTGGTCATTGGCGAACCACCACCTTCCCGATACTTTACTCTATTCCAGGCATCTTCCTCATCCATTCCTGAAAGAAGATCGCGAGCCTTCCAATTTCCAAGCACTCCTGTCATCATCGTGAACCTACGAATCCATCAAGATCCCTACTGCCAGATGACCACGGACACCGACGTCTGCTCCCCGAAGATACAGCTGCGCATACTGCATATTCACGTTTGACAAAATGACAGCGTAACGGGCGTTGTTTTGCTTCTTGCCAAGAGGCTTCTCACAGTTTTTCGATCATCTAAAGAAAATTTATGTAAAATAGTGCCTATATTGCCAGGTAACGTTTCGTCAACATATCCGTTAACATCTTCAGACATGCATATAAGGCACAAAAACAGAAAAAAGTACATCTATGGTTCGGAACGTGCGTCGCTAGATAACAGGTTTGCATTTCTTCAGTGACCTAGAGCTAAAAAAACAGCAACGAGAGCAAGCAATTGTAGCAGTAGCACCTCCGGTTACACTTACACTTCCACACTGCGGTATCGAGAACAAATTCTACCGGTCCGTGATGTCATTAACCCGCGCGGGGCTGGGGTCTCCAGCCGAACGCGCGGGGCTGGGGGTGGGTAAATTTCCCCCCCCCCTGTTATCTCCCGAACTAATGGTCCGATTTGGAAAATTCAAACGCCAATCGAAAGTCATCACGAACAACTAAAAATATGTACTTAATTTAAAGTTTGAGGTCAAGGTCAAGGTCAGGTCAAGGGTACAATTTGCAAGTTCCTACAGAATCGGCCTTGCACCGTAGTTGCCGAAGAATGGAGTCATGGACTGAGACTGATTGCCCAAAACGTGTTCTTAGGCTACCAAGACAATATTCGTTTCATACCATATCATTCAGAGGTCAAGGTCAAGGTCAGGTCAGGTCAGGTCAGGTCACCAAAAACAAAATATAGAAAAGGGCATGTGCGACGCATGTTTTATGGGTCATTTTACTCATAGAATTCAATAGGCACACTCAATAAGTGATATGGACCACCTCTGGATGAATTTCAGGTCGAGGTCAGGTCAAGGTCAGGTCAAGTGGGGTCAAATTTTGAAGTTGGTTGTTAAGACCTAAAAAGGTGTCTATCTGATGCAGTTTTTCACGGCGAATCGAATGGTGCTATTTTTGTTTCCGTACGAGGTCTAGAACTTCCAAAAAATCATTTTTAAAAAAAAAAATTGTGTGTCATGACGCCATAATTTTCTTAATAACTCCCACATTTTTTAACCGATTCTTCTAAAAATTGGTATGTAGGTGCACATAGACCACTTCTGACATATATTCCGGTTTTTTCGATACACTCAAAATTTGGGTTTTATAATTATTTTCCCAAAAAAGTCAGTATTTTGAAAAAGTTTGGGCCAAAATCCAAAATTTTCAAAAACCGAGATAGCCATTTGATAGACAAAGTAGAATTACGTATAACCTTTTTTGTTACGTCTTGATTCCTTCAAAAATGAAGATGTTAGCGGCGTTTGAAATTTTGCCGTTTTTGAGGCGAAAATGGCGAACATGACGTCACTAAAACGTCAATTTCTCAAAACTTTTCCGACGGATTTCGCTCGAATTTTCAGGGAACGTGTCAAATTGATGTAAGAAAAGGTACTGAAAGTTTGGTGGCGCTGCGCGCCGCCGTTTTTGATATTGCAAAAATTCGCGAGGGTGGGTAAAATTTACCCCCCCCCCCCCAGCCCCGCGCGGCGTACATACAATCGTTCATAAATATCTTTAACACAATCGTCCATCAATATCTTTAACACAAATAACCATTCAATCGAGATGACAATCATTCCCATTTGCATTCATATCTTGGCAAGAAGCAAAACAACGCCCGTTACGCTGTCATTTTCATTGAAACATGTATTCGTGAAAACCTGCTTCCCAACTTCACTCGTTTGATAGAATGTAAATGCATAGTGCTGTGTTTAATAGGTTACTCTCGAATCAATCGAATTAATCGACTATACGACCATTTCTGAATCAGTTATTGTATCAACATTCCACTAGTATAGGAATAAGAATTGCATCAATTATGAGAACTAAGAAAAGTTATCACTAATATGAAATGTCGACCGATATGGTTAGTGACCAGTACAACTCCCGATGTCATCCTCGACATTGATGTCCTAGTGCATATCCCATAGTCCAACCGCAACTGTGATCTTGGGTTCAATGTGTGCGATGAATCCACTCATTACTGTGTGTAGTAACGGCAACTGAGGGAAAAATAAAACGCAATAAGGTACCGAAACGTGCATATCACCGATCTTTTTTGGGCTGGGTAACACTCAAGGCTATATAAACCAGGTAGAACGCTCCCGACGAAAACGTGGTGACAAGCGATAATTAGTTGCCGCGACCCTCACTTGTTCAAGACTATATCCGCAAGCAGCATTTACAAGCTAGCGGAAATCGACCAATCGGCGCTCGGCAATACTCAACGCTGATTGGCCCGATGCTCGTGACGAAATTGCGGGGGACTGCAGCTATTCCCCTATGGCGTTTAATAGAGTAATGACATTTGAAGGGGATTTATATCAGTTTTTACTGGGTTTGAGGCCATTTTTGGGCTTGGATATTCTTTCCGTGACTTTTAACTATGTAATAACGACATTTAATCATGACATCTCTATATACTACCGGTGTCACATCGGCCAAAAAGACCGTAAGTACATGAGGTAGACGGACCACTGCTGATGGGGCCACACATGCCGGCGTATGATCATCGGAGGCCCATGAGGGCTCGACATAGGCCCTTTATGGGTCGGTATAGGCCCACCGGGTCCAGTGCAGGCCTACCAGGGGCCGGTGCTGACCCAACAGGGCCCAGTGGCATATGATGTAAGGCTGTCTAGGGACGTTGAGGGCTCATGGGGGCCATATAGGACCATTAGGGACCACATAAGCCAACCAGGGGTCCATTTAGGCCAATAAAGGCACTTCAGGGAACTTGAAGACGCCATTAAAGAGCCGTGGTGGACCCATGAGGGGACGGCATTGGTCCATCAGGTGCAGTGAGGGGATGTTGTACGGGTTGGGGAACTTGAAGACGCCATTAAAGAGCCGTGGTGGACCCATGAGGGGACGGCATTGGTCCATCAGGTGCAGTGAGGGGATGTTGTACGGGTTTCTCAGTGGCCCATTTGGGCATATCAAAGACCAATTTAGACCCAGCAGGGGGGCTTTGTAGACCTATCAGGGGCTGATGATGGCTCATCAGGGGCCAGCGTTAGTCCATGGGGGAACGGCATATGCCCATCAGAGGTAATTGCGGGCCCAATGATGATGGCCCTTCAACGGCCCCTAATGGATCTACATTGACCCATGTTCCATGATGTGTCATGTATGCCAGGCTTACTCAGACCCCTGATGGACGTTCCCAGCCTCTGATGACCCTATACCGAATCCTGGTGGGGCTCTAAGAGTCTCCAATAACCCTTCGTCAACCCATTATTACCATACGTTTTGGCACTAGGAGCCCCACTTCGGCCGCAGGGCAGTCCGTGCCATGACAGCATGTCATTTCGGCCGATATTACATCGGTAATATTTATTAAAATCATGATTTTATGATGTCATTATATAGCTAACAGTCATAAGAAATATATTTCAACTCGAAAACAGCTCGAAACAGCATATAACCTTAAAGAAACCCCTCCGAAATCCAAAAGCCTACTCGGATCCATAGAGAATAACTGCGGTCCCCCGCAATTTCGTCACGAGCGTCGGGCCAATCAGCGTCGAGTACTGCCGAGCGCTGATTGGTGGATTTTCCGCTAGCGTGTAAGTACTGCTCGCGGAACAAGAGCTCGTCGACAATCCTTCACAAATGTCTGTCACCACTTTTCGTAATGCTTAACAGCCGGAGCGTACCCCCCCCCCCCCCGGTAACACTGAACTAGAAGAGTTGGTCCAACGGATGAGATGAGCACATTCTGTCACCGTTATATCGCTGGCCAGATTGCGGTCGGGCGCTTAGATTTTTTGCGACGTTTGCGTTGGTGTTCGGGCGTTCAATTTTCGCGTTTTTTGCGGTGTTTGCGTTTGGCGGCGGACGGGCGTTTTTCTTTCTTCTTTTTTGCGCCGTTTGCGGTTGGTGGCGTGCGTGCGTGCGATGTGGGCGGTTTTCATTTATTGCGGCGTTGTTTGCGGTTTGCCGCGGTCGGGCGCTTGGATTGTTTTTTTTTTTTTGCAACGTCTTCGTTGGTTTTTCAGGCGTTCATTTTGCGTTTTTTTTTTGCAGTATTTGCGGTTGTCGTAGGGCGGGTGTTTTTGCGGTGTTTGCGTTTGGCGGCGGGCGGGCGTTTTTTTGCGGTGTTTCCGGTTGGTGGTGTGCGTGTGTGCGATGCGGGCGGTTTCATTTTTTTGCGGCGTTTGCGGTGTTGTTTGCGGTGTGCGGCTGCCGGGCGCGCGGTGTTTGCGTTTGGCGGCGAGCGAGCGTTTGTTTTCTTTTATGCGGCGTTTGCGGTTGGTGGCGTGCGTGCGTGCGATGCGGGCGGTTTTCATTTTTGCGGCGTTCGCGGTGTTCTTTGCGGTTTGCGGCTGTCGGGGGCTTGGATTGCTTTTTTTTTGCGACGTTTGCGTTCGTGTTTCGGGCGTTCATTTTGCGCGTTTTTTTGCGGTGTTTGTCTTTGGCGGCGTAACGTTGTTTCCCGTATTTTCACAGATTCATAAATTACGCTGCGCGTAATGCTGTCTCTCTAGTTACTTATGTAAAAATCAAAATGTCTGTATGTATGCATGTATGCAACACATCAGTCACGCTTGGCGGGCTATTGCTCCGGAACGGTGCAGGCTACGGGGGTGAGATTTTCGTGCCGAGTCGGGTGCGTGCAACCATTTGTCGTATTAAATTTTCGACGGGGTGGGTTCGGTGGTTTGCACGTGGCGGGCGCATCGTTGCGGCATTTTGGGCCGCGGCCGGCGCCGATCAGAGAGAACGTGCCTTAGGCTCAGTTTCATCGCTTGCAAAACTGAGTGAAATCAGAGCAGGGAGGTCGTTGACCTTTGACAATGAACACCGGCGCAGGACACGCCCGTCAAAGGGATTCACCAGTAAATTAAATATACTTTTCTTACAATAACACAGCCGCTACTTGGCCGATTGCAATGAAAGATGATATACTTTTACTGGCGTGTGTGCGATGCGGGCGGTTTTCTTTTTTGCGGCGTTTGCGGTGTTGTTTGCTTTAGAGGGCGGCCGCGCGAAGTCCCAACCTTCGGATCCGCTTCGCTACTCGAAAAATGCTGCAGCGGTCCTATTCTTACGCTGTGCGTAATGCTGCGCCTCTATTAAATAATAATAATCAAAGTTCATGACACACCATAATGCATTACACTGTAATCAGTTTCTCACCTATCCAGGCTGAGTGTGAAATCCAACCAGTGTGAGGGAGTCAGTCTGCCGCCCGCGCCGCGAGGCCATGGTCCAAGCGTGCGCGCGACTCACCTTGGCGCGCCGGACGCGGACTGCGACAGGCTCGACTGACGGAGCTGACCATTGACGGCCGTCAGCACGGACGTGATGGGCACCTGTCGGACAGACCGTTAGACAAACAACTGTCAGTCACCCAGTGGCGCAGCCAGGGGGGGTCAGAGGGTCAGCTGATCCCCCCCCCCGAAATTTCTGTCAGGGGCCCGCTAGAGAAAGAGAGAAAGAGAGAAAGAGAGAGAGAGAGAGAGAGAGAGAGAGAGAGAGAGAGAGAGAGAGAGAGAGAGAGAGAGAGAGAGAGAGAGAGAGAGAGAGAGAGAGAGAGAGAGAGAGAGAGATCCTAATCTACATAATCGGACGGGTCCGCTTCGAAAAGTGCCTACTGGGAGTTGGGACACCACGGGTGAGGGTTGGCCTGAGGCCCCCGGTGGATGGGTCCGGGCCCCGGGAGAACGGGCCCCGGAGCCCCGGGTGGACGGAGCCCGGGCCCCCGGGAGAACGGGCCCCGAGCCCCGGGTGGACGGGGCCCGGACCCCCCGGTGGATGGGGCCCAGGCCCTCAGGAGAACGGGCCCGGGCCCCGGGTGGACGGGGCCCAGACTGCGGGTGGATGGGGCCCGGACCCCCGGGTGGACGGGGCCGGGCCCCCCGGTGGATGGGTTCGGGCCCGGGAGTACGGGCCCGGGTGGACGGGCCTGGGCCCCGTTCTCCCGGGGACCCGGCCCCATTCACCCGGGGGCCCGGGCCCCATTCACCCGAGGGCCCGGGCCCTATCCCCACGGGGGCCCGGGCCACGTCCACCTGGGCTCCGAGTCCGGGGCCCGGGCCCCCGGGAGAAAGGGGCCCGGACTCGGAGCCCAGGTGGACGTGGCCCGGGCCCTCGTGGGGATAGGGCCCGGGCCCTCGTGGGGATAGGGCCCGGGCCCTCGGGTGAATGGGGCCCGGGCCCCCGGGTGAATGGGGCCGGGTCCCCGGGAGAACGGGGCCCGGGCCCCGGGTGGATGGGGTCCGGCCCTGGGTGGACGGGGCCCGGGCCCCGGGTGGATTGGACCCGGGCCCCGGGAGAACGGGTCCCGGGCCCCTGGTGGACGGGCCCCGGAGCCCCGGGTGGACGGGGCCCGGGCCCCAGGTGGATGGGGTCGGGGCCCGGGTGGACGGGGCCCGGACCCCCGGGAGAACGGGGCCCGGGTCCCTGGGAGAACGGGACCCGGGCCCCTGGTGGACGGGCCACGGAGCCCCGGGTGGACGGAGCCCGGGCCCTCGGGTGGACGGGGCCCGGGCCCTCTGATGGACGGGCCCCGGAGCCCCGGGTGGACGGGGCCCGAGCCCCGGGTGGACGGGGCCCGGAGCCCCGGGTGGACGGAGCCCGGGCCCTCGTGCGGACGGGGACCAGCCCCCTGTGGATGGGGCCCGGGCCCTCCGGGTGGATGGGGCCCGCTAGGGTGAACCACTTGCTCCGCAACGCGAATAAGGGATATTTTCGATCGGTGGGCGTTTGGTTGGTCTTGTGTCCGTGGGTCATGTATACATTTCGGTCGGTTGTCTTTTGACGGCTAAGCATTTTGGTTTGGAAAAAACATCCATCGCATCGAGGTGCACATCGCAATCGCAAAAACTAAAAAATATGCACGAATGTGCCCCCACTCCCAGGCAGTGCGTACACGAACCTGCCCCACAACGTTATTTGTAATATATTTCAAAATTTCTTGTTGAGAAAATGACACTTTTTCAACAAACAAGTTTGCAGCATTTCCGTGAATAGAGTGAGCTTCTTCGCCCCCAATTTTGGAAAGCTGAACCACATTTCCGAGTCAGGATCACGAAAATGGATGATATGAGAAAAGTTTGCAAAGCTCAAGAATATTACAAATGTGCGTTTTTATCAAGCATAACAGGTACAGTGTTGTCTTCTACGGTGAACGAAGGGCGGCAATGATAGGCATATTTCCATAATTTACCCTGAGCTCGTGCCAAGGGCGGATCCAAGGGAGGGGGGCCAACGGGGCCATGCCCCCCCCCCCCCAAGACGGTCAAAGGGGGGCCATACTATCTTTTGGCCCCCTCCCCAAGACATACAGGGTGTCTCAAAAAAGTGTCACGGTTTTGAACATCTCCCATTTCCTAGCTACATGACCAACATCGTTCAAATTTTCCAGATTTAGTGGCAATATTATGACATTTTGTGTGGCAGAATTTCAAGTTCCTAAGCAAAATGGTTTTTGCACCAGAACAAAAAATAAAAAAACTCAATATTGGGCGCTATAGGAGATGGTATACGTCACAGTCTGCCGACGATTTCGGTAAGACTCCGGCTTTTGCCTGTTGCATCCAGCAACATGCTCGTCAGTAATTATCTACAACTATTAGAGACCAAAAACGTCACGCAAAACAGACAATGGAATTGCAATCACCCATTAGTCTCAGAACAGCGCCGTTGCCATGCCTGACTCTTCCGTCAAAAGCTGCAGTCGCTGACACCGAGCAAAGGACTTGTGACACACTGCCACATTGCGCACACCCAGAAGCTGTGCACGTTTGAGTAGGAATTTTAAAACTGTCCATCAGCTATCCTTTCTTCTCTTTATGTGTTTCGGAACAAAACCGAGTAGAGGATTTTGCCTCAAAGATGAAGCCGTCGACTGTCGAGGCATGGAAACTCGCGTCGTCTGAAAATCAATCAGTGTTGATCGTTGCCCATGTTTGTGGCCAGGGGCGGATCCAGCATTTTGCCAAGGGAGGGGCTATTCCGAATCGGGGGCCCCCCATCGATGGGGGCCCTACCTACCCCCAAAAGTTTAAGCCTGGATTTCGTCCACTTTATTTTTGGGGGCCCCCTATCATGCTTTTTTTGCAAAAAAAAAAGAAAATGAGAAAGTCGCCCGGGGGGGGGCGCTATAGTCCCTATCGCCCCCCTGGATCCGCCCCTGCTAGGAGGCCTTGTATGTGAACTAGGAAGCCCTCTGTGATAGCTAGGAGGCCCTCTGTGCAGATGCGAGCGCAGGCCCTCAGTACAGACTTGGAGACCCTTTGTGTGGATGCGAGTGGAGGCCCTCTGTGGAGATTAAGAGGTCCTGTGTTGGCGAAGAGGATATCTGTGCAGGCTTGGAGTCCCTCTGTGCAGGATAGGAGACCTTCTGTGTGAGTTAGGAGGCCCTCTGAGTTGGCTAGGAGGCCCTTTGTTCGGATGCGAGTGGAGGCCTCTGTGTAGGCTAAGAGATTTTGTGTTTGTTAGGACATCTGTACAGGCTTGGAGGCCCTCTGTGCAGGTTAGGAGGCCCTGTAAAAGTGGTCATCTCTGTGAGTATAAGAGACCTCCAAGTTATGAAAAGCTTTACCAATCTTCTAACAAAGAAGTCTTCTCAGCTAGTCCTCTAAGAAATAACTAAGTGGGTAGGTTAAAAAAAAAACTCATCGGATTTCGGCCACTTTATTTTCAGGAGGCCCCCTTTTCAGCTTTTTAACTTTTTATTTTATTTTTGAAAAAAAAACGGCCAAGGGGGGGGCCATGGCCCCCATGGCCCCCCCCCCCTTGTATCCGCGCCTGTTTGTGGCTGTGCTTCAGCTTGCTGCTGTGCTCCAGACAGCAGTTGTACGCGGTGTTCTTACTTATAAAGGTTTCAAAAATGTATTGCTGAGCTTGTTTCTGGATTCATGATCAGGCGAAAGGGGCCAGACTCTTCAGGATCGACGGCAGGCTGTGACCTATCATCTCCTACAGCACGAAAAATGAGCTTTTTTATTTTTTTGTTCTAATGTAAAAACTATTCTGCCTAGGAACTTGTAATTTTACCACATAAAATGTCAAA
This sequence comes from Amphibalanus amphitrite, assembly GCF_019059575.1. NCBI lineage: Eukaryota > Metazoa > Arthropoda > Thecostraca > Balanomorpha > Balanidae > Amphibalanus > Amphibalanus amphitrite. The sequence goes on along the minus strand of NW_024882515.1, from coordinate 145,187 downwards.
ACGTTGCCACTAAATCTAGAAAATTTGAATGATGTAGGCCTTATGGTAACGAAACAGGAGATGTTCAAAACCGTGACACTTTTTTTGAGACACCCTGTAAGTCAAGAAAACTAAAAAATAAACATTCTCAAAGTTCCTATGCTGAAAAAGTTAAAAACTGCAATATTGCTTTGATGATTGAGTGACCTTGGGGCAAAGGTGAAAACTCTGCCAACCAGAGTCAAAATGGCCTGTGCCGGCGACGGTTAACATGTAGTAGAAATCGACATGATATCACATTGTTATTCGCATTCATAGGCACGTGTTCTTTATTGTGTACTGGTTGGTTTTAATTGCAAATTTGTTGGAAAATAAGATTGTCATTAGGCACTTTTTTCAGAAAAGGGTATTTTCAACGTTCGCCATGGCCAAATGTGTGATTCTTGTCAGAAAACTGAGGAATGATCATAACAACACTGAGTATAATCAACTTCAGCTTGAGAGATTTCAGAAGCTTCTTAACCCGCGCCCCAGTGGCGGTCTCAGCCAACTTCGCCCTAGTGGGGGGGGGGGGGGGCATATGTTACCACCCACCTCTAACTCAAAAACTAAGAGGGCTATAAAGACGCGGTAAAAAGCAGTCGATAGCTCTCAATGCGTACGTTTGAAAGTATTTCAGTCATTTTTCACCTTAGAGCAATATTGGGGTCACCAGTGACCAGAGGTCATCATAGGTCAAAATTTGCCAATTGTCATTATATTTTTCAGAAAACATGCCGCTATCTCAGGAACTATGGTAGCTAGAAAAACGCATGGAAGAGCAAACGATAGCTTTTGAACTCTTCTTTTGAAAAGGTGATTATCAATATTGACCTCAGGTCAACGGTTTAGCCTCCAGAGGGCAAAAACTCCAAAAATAGCTGTTTTTACGAAGTGTCTTTCGACAATAACTTTCGACTACAAAAGCCACGACATTTCTATTGCCAGAATCGTGTTCCCCTCGCCGAGACGCGTCGAATGAACTATAATTTGACCTTGAAAGGTCAACTTGAAAATTTGACCTCAGGTCAAGGTCATGACCTTACCGGAAAAGGTCATGTTGCATATCAGTCGATGTGTCTCAACAAGACAAACACAATGAGACCATCCCCAGCGTTCTATCTCTTTCCAATCGCGAGTTATTGGCAAAAAACTGTTTGTAGCCTCAAGTGACCTCAGATGACCTGTCTAGAGGCTATCAGCAAAATTAAATGACACCTTGGTCATCACGAGTGGACTAAATCATTGTGATTCTGAAATATTTGGACTGTTCCGATGCGTACACACGGATCTAGAGGCATTTTCATTTTTCTCCATTGACTTGTAATGGAAGGGTCACACCACTGACCTGACCTTAGGTCACGGGTATAAAAAATCCGAGATATACAAATTCTAGGCGCACATAAGAGCATGCAATCCACCAAGTTTAAAACCTTTCTGACAAACACTGCAGGCTGGACATGATTGCAAACTTTTTTAGGCTTGGTCAGTTAACTTGACCTGGTGACCTGACCTGGCATGACCTGGGGTCAAAAATTTCACACATTGTCCAAAATTGATGTACCAAAAGCTACCCCAAGCGGCGCGGCGCTACGCGCCGCGGTTTTTTATTTACACGCAAAAAACGCGACAGGGTGGTAACATATGCCCCCCCCCCCCACTGGGGCGAAGGTAAAGCTTAATAGCTGAAGCTTCTTCATAGTTCGTTAACACTATTAACCAGGAGCTTTCTTGTCTCATGCCTGAATGTATATGGATTTAAACCTCGCCCGCATTGGCGTTTTGTCAGCCACGAAGGTATAGGGGGGGGGTCCGTTGCCCCCATTGCCGTTTGGCCGCTGATCGAGCTAGAGCTTCACGAAAAAAAGAGCGTGCTGCCCGTGACGAGAGGAGGACGATGATGCCCAATTTAAGGTCCTAGGTCATTGGTTCATGGTTGACCTTCCAGGTCAGGTCAATGACCCAAAAGTCGGGAAAATTGGGACCTGTTAGAGCGTCGTAAGTGTGGCTGAGCTTTTTCGGGGTGCTGATCACGAATATCGTGTTAGTGTTGATCCCAGAAGATGTCTTCATGCATTTAGGCCAGGTCGGGTCAGGTCAACCAGTAGTGGTCCTGCCGGGTATTCGTAGTACGTGTCAACCGCCTCTGACAGCTTCGTAACATGTTACGAAGGCACCAAAAGTACTTCGTAAATGTTCAAATGGTTGCTGAATTCGAGTTCAGCTCCAAAAACTAGCATAGAAACATGTAAAACTCGAAAAAGTGAACTGAGGTCATCAAAGGTCAATGACCTGACCTGACCTTCAGGTGACCTTCACACCCATCCAAATGCATGGGACCAACATCATATCACATGTTTGAACGCTTGAAACCACGAAAAGACTGCAAAGCGCGGCTAATACGAGCCAACATACGCCGAATCGCGATCCCGGCCAAACATGGTCTCGAGAAATAGGTCACAGGTCAAAGGTCACTCGGGTCAGGGTAATTAAAGTTTTAGGGTAGATGCAAAATTGATCAACTCGAGGGTACTGAAAGTTTCGTCGCGATTAGCCGTTTTTACGCGAGTTATTCGCGAAGAACCGAGGGGGGTGGGGTCTGTTCGACCCCTCCCCTCTATACGGGCGAGGGTTAACAGAGGAAGACACAATTTCCCCTTACCTGTACTTATTTTTGAAGTGTTTCAAGCGTCATTTTGAGAAGGTGCTTTATTCAGTTAGGGGGTGCATGTGCACCCCTAAAACCCCTAATGCTCCATCATATGTCACTAACTAAACCCACTATTTGAAGTTATACTTAATGCCACATGCCACATGGGTAGGTGGTCATGGGCGCGGGAGCTGGGGGTCAGTGGGGGCAGCCTGCCCCCACAACTCTGGGGCCGTGGGGGCGCTGCCCCACAACTCTTCATAGTGCTAGGAACCGTCGGGGCAGCTTGCCCTCCCTTAATTAGCGGTTGTGGGTCACAAAGGAAAACTAAAGGGAAGAAAACATTTAAGAAAAAAATCCCCCTCTTTGCCTGGCTTGAAAGCTCATGTGGAAGATTTAAAACTTTATTCTACGTTACCAAAAAGGAAGTTCCTTGACTCAGCTGAGACAAAATATCACACTTTTTGCAAATGTTTTCGTTTCGTTTTTTTTTTTTTTCGATGAAAAGGCGAAGGGTGAAAAATAAGTGGCCTAAAACCGGTGAGAAAACTAGATTTGGGGGTACCCTATGTTTGGCTAGTCCCAACCGGTTGCCCCCCCCCCCCCCCCAAGACGGCCGGCTGGATCCGCCCTTGGCTCGTGCAGTCACTAGTGTTCCCATAAACTGCTGAAAACGAATGTGCCCCATGCACGAATGTGCCCCACTCTCCCCTACATATTGAAAAGACTTCGCTTCGCTCGCTCGCACGTTCCTAATCAAAACCCTATCGGCTAACCACCCACTCTTTTGTTGAAGGGCCGTACATTAACCGGATCTTTTCATTCCATGTAGCATACATTACGCGACCGATTACGTACTTCGCTTACATGCTGAATAATAAATAGTGTACGGTCATAATCTTACCCCGTTGGTGAGAAGCAGCTGGCCGTACGTGGTGTTGGAGCTGGCCGTTGCGGCTGCAGGTGTCCGCTGCTGCACAGCTGCAGAGCCAAGCCGACCCGACGCCCACTGGGCCATCTGGGAGCGTGAGGCCGGTGGGGCGGCTGCGCTGGCCACAGGCGTCGCCGTTGTCTGGCGCGAGACGGTGACGCGGCCGGCCGTCGCTGAGACGGGCGTCACCTGGCTGCTGCTCGGCGGCGGCTGGCACTCCCAGAAACTCGGCTTTGGTTGGTTGGTCAATTTGAACTCAAAGCGCTTAATCGGCCACCATGTCTGGAACTGAGTTCCACTTGGAAAGTGACGTTTCACATCATCTAAGCTCACAACGTCGCACGTGTCACTCTGGAATAGTTCGCTGCGGATGCCCTGCACTTTGCAGCACAGTTTCAGGTACGCCAGGTCCCAACCAGTCAATTGTTCCGCCTTGTGTTTTAGATGCTCTGTCTCACCCTCGAAGTAGAAAAGTGGCACGAAACGCACATCACGTTTTTCACCATTCACTGTGACGCGTTTGATGGTAAATGGCACCACCGATTCACCGTTAATGCGCAGGAAGCCACATCTGTCGTCGGGCTTACTCTGCATGTTTACCATCTTTCGTTCGCACAAAGCCAGAAAATCGGCAAATTGTCGGGCATCATCAACGCGCACTATACAGTCTTTGGGCGTGAAGGCCTCACGTCCATAGAAATACTCACAGTGACGGTAGTTGATTTCGTTCAACAATTTGGCCTCGTTTTCTGTCACAAAGTAGCTTTTAATAGAGGTACAGTTGCACACATCCATGGGCAGCTTCTGCAGGTATAGACTGAGCAGCATCTTCTCCACCGCACGCACTGGACAAAACCGCTCTCCCTTACGGAATAGGCAAGGCAGAGGGTGCTGACCCACCACCGACCAGCCAAAGCGCATGCGCACACTGTCCGTGTCGAGCAGTTGTGACGCCAGGTCGGCCGATCCCCGCTTCCCTTGGCTCCCGTCGCGAGCGGTAGCAAAAAAGCTGGTGATGTTGGTCTGGCCAGCAGGCCGTTGTCGCAGCTGGTGCTGCTGCGGCCGCTGCGCCTGCAGCTGCTGCTGCTGCAGCAGCTGCTGCGCCGCCTTCTGCCGGTGCTGCTCCACCATTCGTGCCGCAAGCTGGTTGATCTCATCATCGTCGGCTCGAGGCTCCTGTTTGACCCTAGCAGCAGGAACAGCAGTTGTCTCCATTCTGTGGACACCGAAAACCTTGTATTAGTTGGTAAATCAACTAGTATAGACGCTCTTTTATTTAACTCCACATCCGTTCTCAATAAACTTCCGGGAAACAAGTAAGCTCCCTTTCAAAATTGTCCAGTCATCCGATCCTGATCAGATATGCGTGTTCCTAGGCTTGTTCTGACATTGCTTCATCTGTCAAGGCAGACAAAATTGAGAAAAATGACTGTATGAAACCGTATCAAACTGTATCAGAAAGGCTGTACGGCCCTCCAGAAAGAGTGGTTGGTTAGCCTATGTGCTTTTGGTGTAATAACTTTGAATGACAGAGACACACCTGTAATATGACTCAATAGAAATGAGGAGGGTTCGTGCACACACTTCGGCAATGGTTTTCAACTGCCATTAGACGTATTCATCAATGCAGATCGCTTATTGTGATGCTGACATCCAACCACTTAACCCTCGCCCTGGCAGGGGGGGGGGTAGATGCGACCCCCCCCCCCCTAAGGTTTTTCGAAGATAGCGTAAAAACGGCGGCTTGGCACAGTCTATGGGGCAACCTTTTTACATATGACCTGAAAATTTCAGGTCCGAGTGACCTTGGGTCAGGTCACCAGGTCAGAAAAACCGGTACAAGGTCATGGTCAAATTTCAATTTTCTTTTTGCACCTGTCCAACTCACAGTTTTGGACTGATTTTCTTCAAACTTTCAGGGTGTGCTAGGTTCACCGAGTTCTATAACATATAGTTCGGGTTTTTTGATGTCACTGACCTGAGGTCAGTTAGAGGTCATTACGTCTAATGTTAACCCTAGAACGCCTAGGGGGGGGGTTGTATCAACCCCCCCCCCCCTGAGGTTTTTGGGAAATAGTGCAAAAACGGCGGCGCGCAGCGCCGCCAAATTTTGGGTACCTTATGGGGCAAACCTTGCGCATCTTTTGATGAAAAAAATTTGACCGGGTCATGTCAGGTCACGGAGTTATGACGTCACAAAGGGAACAGCCTCCGGCCGGATTTTCACAAACTGAGTGCCAACGCCCGAGGTTTCCTGCCGGTGGTACGGACATCGGTTGATGGATCGTGATGAAACTTCCCATGCATGTTGGGGCAAGTATTGGCTATCATATATGGTATAAGAAACTTGACCGGGTCAGGTCAGGTCACGGAGCTATGACGTCACAAGAGGAACAGCGTCCGGTACTATTTTTGAAAAGCGCCCGAACCACTATTTTGCTAATTCTTGTCACCTCAAAGGAAATATGCAGCAATATTAGCTTCTATAGGGAGCAAATGGACCTCCCAAATCCAAAAATACAATCAGATTTCAAAAATTTAAATTTTGATTTTTCGAATTTCTGCCGCCGACTGTGACCTTGCCGACTTCCGGCGCTCCCAACGCGCCATTTTTAGAGCTAGGGAAACGAAATACATACCAAACGATAGAGAATTGATCAAGGAACACGATAGTGAAGGTTTCAAGTCGATATCTCCCACCGTTTTGCCGCAATCGCCGCGGAAAGTTGAAAAAAGTCTATTTTTCCGAAAATTTGACCTTTGACCGGTCAAAAGTAGGTCAAATGTTGACCTAGGACCAAAAAATATACCACCAATCGCGAGATCTCGTTGAGAGCCATCCGTTTGTTTTTTCCGCTAAGCTCTACGACCTTCCGTTTCGAAACGCCAGGGGGGGGGTCGTAACAACCCCCCCCCCTGGTCGTTCGTGTTATGAGAAATGGCCTGGTCGTGCGAGGGTTAAGCCTATAGGAAAATACTAAATTCGGAAAATACTGGAGATATCCGCTTCGTTCTATCACTTTTGTGCTTTGAAACCACAGTACTTAACAGCAGGTCACTTGGTGCTTCTTTGTTTGGTGTACTTATCCACGGGTCAGGTCAAGAGGTCAACTGAGGTCAAATGACGTTTTTGCCAATAACTTTGCACATAATGACGCCAGAGCTTAACCCGCGCCCTGGTGGGGTCTGTTTTTAACGCGACCTGGTGGGGGGGCTATTTTTTGCCCCCCCCCCCCCCCCCCCCCCCTCGTACCTCCGAAACTACCGGACGGATCCGCAAAATTCAAACGGCGTTCGAAAGGCCTGTCAAATTTATCGAAGGAAACCAAATTTCATTGACCTCGGGGTCACCGATGACGTCACAGGTCAGGTCAAAGATGAAATGTTTCACCGTTCACGGGTCATCTAGGGAATGCGCTATAACACCGAAGAAAACGCATTTTGTCGAGAATCAGCGATAGGGAGTCAGTTGCCTAGTACATATGTTGCTAGGCAACTGCGATAGTACATAAGAGGTCACTGACATTACCAGGTCAGGTCACAGGTCAGGTCACCAAGGGTCACAGGTCAGGTCACATGAACCTAACTTTAGGTACTAAGGTTGTGCGATGCATGTTTTATTGCCAATTTTTCATTTCCAACTCAATTGTGTTGGGTATAAGACTATCAGGTACGGCTTAGGTCACTTTCTGGTGAAGGTCAGGTCAAGGTCAGGTCAAAAAAGGTCAAATTTTAAAGTTGATAGTTTTGCGTAACATGGGTATTGATTCGATGCAGCTCGTCACGGGGAGTCTAATGGTGGTCTTTGTTTTGCGCTACGGGGTCTAGAATTGCTAAAAATTGAGTTTGAAAATTTGAGGTCATCAATTTTGAACCGTTTTTCGCTATAACTTCGCCAAAAAAAAAGAGTTATCAATCTCAAAGTTGGTATGTGGATAGAAGGCGGTAAGGACTATCACATGTATTCCCGTTTTTGCGAAATTCAAAAAACTTTTTGAATTTTTCGGCTATTATATTAAAAAAAAAATCTATCTTTTTATTTTTTGGGGTCAAAATCCAAAAATTTCAAAAATCCGAGATAGCAGTTTTGTAGCCCTGTCAATTCTACAGCTTTTATGTCTTTATCGTTTTTCTGTATTTGCAAAGCTATAGGCCTGACAGCTCTTCCCGCGAAACCCTTTTTTGGGTCGAAAACGGCAGAACATGACGTCACTCTGACGTCATTTCCGGCCAACCTATCATAGCCTTTGGAAAATTTTCTGGTCACAATGTGTAACATTGATGTCCGGGAGGGTACTGAAAGTTTGGTGACGATGGGCGCAGCAGTTCTGGAGATATATCGAAAAGTCTGGAGGGGGGCAAAAAATAGCGCCCCCCCCCCCACCACCAAGGCGCGGGTTAACAAATGGTGTCATTGTGTTCCTTGTGATCAGACGAATCGAATGATATGCGATATGATGCAATTTGGTTAATTTGAACTTAATTAAGTTAACTTAAAATTTAAGAAAAACTTTAAGTACACTTCAGCAAGCCAAAAAGTAAGCCATTCGACGCGCCTTGACGTGCTGAGTTCAGTGGTGCTTTTCTTTTTGCGCTATCTTAATTAGATCAAAAGTTATAAGCGAAAAACTTTTGACCTGTTTTTAGCAAAAATTTTACATTTATACCCCCCAAAACCCCCCTAAATATTGACCTAGAGCAACCAAATTTGCACAGGGACGAGAACTCCAGGGGGCCCACCTACCTATCAAATTTGGTGTTTCTAGGTGCTATAGGAGCCAATCGCGAGGGGGGTCGCATCGACCCCCCCCCCCCCTGCCCGGCCGTGTTATGAAAAATGCCCTGCCAGAGCGAGGGTTAATACCTGGAGGGCCGTACCTTTTTAAAACCTATCAATTTACCCAAATTGTTCAAATTGCCCCACCTGTTCAAATTACCCCACCCTACCCTACTGATTTTGTGTCTGGAACACAGGGTATCTAGGAGACTTGTGCCTTTTGGAATCTGTTCAGAGCAATCGGAGACAGAGATCGCGTCAGTTGAGACACTTATATACCACTTTTACCATGAGATTTTTACCTGGAATAGCAGTTTTGTAGCTTGAGCTGAGACTAGCAAAAATCAGGAGCTTTTACGTCCTAAATATCACCCTAGGCAAAGATATTCCATTTCTCGCTCTAAAAACAGTGCCTTGTAGAGGAATGTGGTGCTTTGTAGAAGAATGCCGTAAAGCAGTCACCTGCTGCTGAGGCTAAGCTCAGCCAATGAGCGTGCAGTTGCTTTTGAACGTCACAATATGATTGGTCAAAGCGTGATAAGCTTCCGCGCCACCACGAAGTATTTATTTAGCCTCTACAAGATATCGATCAGATACCAACTTTTTGGGACACCGATACCAACCCGATGCCAACTTGGTATTCAATATTTCAAGGCTAATGCATTTGGTATTAAAGGGACTATCCCACCTTTAACATGGGGTTTGAGTTGAGATACCTAGCCAAGTTTGCGGCGAGGTTCAGAAACCACTATCTATCTAGGTTGCAACCCCGCGGCCTCTTGGTGTTGAAGAAATTCGTTCCCTTCATTTGAAAATGGGCCTTGTGCAAGGCCCTATCTTCAACATGGAGCGACCGTTAGTGTGACGTCACCTCGTTTAGTCATTCTGATTTAAATGGGTTTGTTCGTTGAAAAATCGCTTAAAACTTGGTCTGAACTTTGTTGTGGTGCCTACAGAGTAAAAAGAATCAGCTTTATGACAGTAATGTGGCCTGGGGAAGGAGGTAATTTTGGGCTGTGACGTCACATATTTGAAAGTTTGTGTTTGGAATATGGGAAGCCTAAGATGTTTAATGAAAAATAAATGCCAGAACCGTGTTCCTGGTCATCCAATCTATAAAGTCGGGCACAATTTAACTGGTTTTAACAACATTTTAGAAGGTGGGATAGTCCCTTTAACTATTCTGTTGGTATTGTGAACTGTCCCTAATGTAAAAGAGGCTGTGAATTTGGTAAAAAAAAAAAACTTGGTATTTTCCTGAGTTTACCATGTTGGTTCGGTTTCGATATTCTTCCGCTATTTTTTTGGTATTTGCTTGAAAATGTTATTGTTTAGCTGGCACATGGTTGAATGCTGATGGAGATAACCGTACTTCCAGCTCTTCGTTTATTCGAGAAGCTTTCGGAAGCTATACTGCTTCGTCAGCTCGTTAAAAACTAAAATACAGTGAGATACATATACACAATCTGAGTCCTTTCGCTTCAAAGTTCGAACACATAAATGACGCATACCATACACAATATATCACAGAAATCACTTTCACACAAATTCAAAAATACGTCTCGTTTCGTCGCTTCGTTCGCACCATCAGTTCCGCAACACTATTCAAAACGCATTCACAGCACACCTGGTTTTGTGTTGAGAAGTGTTTGCGTTTGTTTTTGCTATAAAAATGCCCTCTTTGATTTTTCGCTTCTTCCAGTTAGCCTCCTCGTACGCCAGAATTTTGACCCCACCCACTGAATGTCATGAACCGACTCCAAAACATGCTTTGAGATCCCTGAGTGGTTCTCGTCGCCGTTTCTGATGGCTCTTTTGTGCTCCCTCTCTCGTGTTTTTAAACTTCTACCGGTTTCTCCAATATATACCGTAAAGTGGGGCTATTTGAAACAGATTTTACTGTTTTTGTCCTCTCTCTTCAAAACAGATGATATTTCGTATAGCATGTAAATTGCAAAACCGTAGCTCTCTGTAACCGCTTTCCAGTGTGGCCAAATTGGTTTAGCGTTAGGGGGAGGATGTATAAAAAAGTCGCATGAGGATGTCACTCACTATTTTCAGTCGGGTGTCAAGTGTTAACTGTGTCCATGGATACTCTTTACTCAGGTGTTCTCAGGTGTATTTCATGCACAGACCTAGTCGGGTGCATGGGTGGAGAACCTGCCCCGGCCACCCCGGCCGTGGCCGGGGTAACTTTCAGCCTACCCCGGCGCGGCCGGGGTAACTTTTCTACTCTTGTAAATCCTAAAAGCTGTCTCCATACGAGAAAAGAAAACTCACGCTCTTCGAATGTTGACTTCCATGGGCGTAATATTGCAAATCAGGTAGGTATTTACCATTTACTTAACTTGCCATAATCTCCAACCCTAAGACCCGCGTGTGGTCGCCAATGCCAAGATTGCTCTCAAATCCTGTTCAGTTTCGAAATTTTGGCGCGCCTTCGGCGCACTTTTTCAAAACTACTGCTTGACCTCATTGCCTCCAACTGACCTGCCACCAACCGCAACCACACCCGTTTATGAGCGTACCCGTCAGGGTGCTCATAAACACCGAGCGGCCATCATGCTTCGAACTCGGACTGTTGTAACCGGGCCGCGTGCTCTCGCCACGCGGAATCCAACGCTCTAGCAACTGAGCTACGAGACCGGGACCGGTCGATATTCCTGGATCGACTCCCTGTTTGTATTATAAGAGCCGCCCAACATTGAAAAAGGATACGCCCGTGGATGTCAGTGACCTATTTTAGTGCTTTGCTTGGTTCGATCTGTCAATTTCTCTGTAAAGCTTCTACTATGGTGAGTTGTCTTTTTGTAGCTATTTTGAGACACAATAAAAAGCTGAAAACGCAACATTTAGGTACTCAAAATGGCATATGGTTTGGTTTGGGTTCGGTGTGAAATTGGAAGTTTAAGTAAAAAGAAATAATAATTTAAAAGGAAATTGCCTTTTCGATCATTCCAAAAATGTTATGAATAATACGGTGTCGGATACAACGCTCATCCTTGAGCAAACACAGCACCCTATTCCATGCGTCAGAATAGGGGTTTGATGATGACCGTTGAGAACAACGTGAGTATATCGTCTTCCCGCGACTATCGGTCGCCGGCCGGGGTAACTTTTTCAAACATTCTCCACCCATGGTCGGGTGCATGCATTACACTTGAGTTGAATTGAATCGAGTGATTTCATATCCTGTGAGTGTTGCTCCACAGTGCCTATGCAAGTGTTAAGGTGAGTACGTAAGGTGTTTGCCATGAAAGATGCTTCTTTTTACTCACTGTCTGTGTGCTAATTTCTGTGAATATGGTGTTTGATTCATCAGCAGAGGCTGTTACAAGAAGTTGTGTTTTTTGCTTGATGAGCTCGCCTTGTTTTGACTACTACCCCCAGAAGGACTTTTGCACGTATAAATTGTTTTTGGCCTCTTTTTTAAAAAGCATCAGGGTGTTCAAAGCCACCCCAACCGGCACGAGAAATTGCACACCTACTGAGATAAATGATGAAAAACACAGACTGTTCAAAGTCACCCCATTGCGTGTGACTTTGAACACCAGACATTTTGTTTTTTAAATGGGAAATGGCTATACCTAATTTTTTGTTGACACCGTGGATGGATAAGGCCAGACTCAGCCCACAAAATAGTCCATGTTTCACATTCCTCTCCACAGTAGTTTTCAAGAAATTCACCGATAAGTCTCAAAACTGTCCAAAGTCGCCCCGTTTTACGGTACCATGCAATCTCTGAGATTCTGCAAAAACGTTCGTAGCTCTGAACTTTATGGGCCTGTTCCAGCGCCTCCAGTAGAAATTCTTGACTGGAGGCTCTACCAGAGGTTTCACTGGAGGCGCTGGAAGGCAATCTGCAGATTTCTGGAGATTGGCATCATAGATACCAAAAGAATGACGATTGTTCTCTCTTGAAATGCAAAATTTGTTTTCAATTTTATTAAGAAAGATTAACAAAATTATAGCAATGTAATTTTCTTTACATTCAAGTTGTAAAATAATCAGTCAAAATTCCTTTGTTTACATTCGTGATTGTCACATGTGCGCCATAATTGTAGACCAGAACCTCCAGAGAAATTTGGACCTCCCAACTCTCTGGAAGCTACTGGAGGTTTCTGGAGCTTTGGCGAGAGCTTTCTGGAGCTTTCTGGAGGCGCTGGAACGATCTCTGGAGGATTCTAGAGCTTTCTGGAGGTTTCTGAAGGTTTCTGGATGCGCTGGAACAGGCCCATTCGGTACAGAACATCCTGAACGTCCTGACTATCCGGCATTTCCTGTACTGAACGTCCGGGATTTCCTTGACTG